>NC_037669.1:66869137-67075770 GCF_003255815.1 Theropithecus gelada
GGCCTACTCCACGGGATCCTAATTTCAGTGGTCTGGGGCACAGTCTAGACCTCAGTATCTACAGAAAGCTGGCTGTAGGGCTCCGCTGTGACAACCACAACTGCAGAGAGCAAAGCAGCCCGGGAGACGTGCAGGGGCTGTTTTTAGGAAGAACCTCATGGAGCTCTGGGCACACACAGGCTTGCATTATAGAGGGAATTGAAGAGGGAGCCTTGGGACCTTGCAGACTCAGGCAGACCACAGTGGGGAACAGGAGAGCAACTTTAGTGTTCAGAAGAGCACCTCAGAGTGTCTGTGGTGCCTATTTGGCTGGACCAGGCTGCACCCTGCGATGCATAGGATGGGATGCAATGAGGGGGGTGGTGCAGAGAAGCAAAGGAGATGTGATGAGAGTGCTCGCCAGATATGGCCCCTGGAACCCTCAGAATTAGCTGCTTGCATGGGAAGGAGTCCACAGGTGAGGGTCATTGACACTTGGTTAGCAATGTTGTTCTGTTGTGCAAAATACTATGAATGCACTAGAGTCTGTTTCTGCAAGTCCCTATCCAGTTGCTGGACTTGTTTTATCCTTCATCATCTCGTTTCCACTTCTAACTCCCCCTTACTACAAGGTAATCAGTCCCCTAGTGCATAGCTGTGGGGGTGGGTGGCAGAGAACCAGACATCCTGATGAGGACCGCCTCAACACAGAAGTGGCAAGAGAAATCCTTCTGCAACTTACAGCTCACAACAAAGCTTTCTCCCCCTTGGAAACCTGTTTTTCTTAATGGCAGGGGGAGTCCCTCAGCGGAGGTGTTCCTGGTGCTAAATGTCTTAACTGAGGTTTGAAAAACAACAACTCCTCATTGAAAAATTAGCTGAAAGCCTGTGACTCCAGATGCAATCAAAGGTGCTAATGGGAAACCTTTGGCTAGTGCCCTAGAATCAGGTATAGATGCTGCCTTTCTCGTGGCCGTGTACAGGAAAGGGGGCCCAGGACAGCATTTCTAGGAGTAATTATGCTCTCATCCCAACCTCGCTACTAAGGGAACGTGAACTTTACTGCAGTGTTCACCACCGGTTTTCATTTTACTGCACAATCGAGCTTGTATTCCACCAGGAAGATGAAAGATTTCAGGTTCTGAGGCTGTCAGACATTTCCACTTATGAATTTAGTGAAACTCCTAAATCATGGCTGAGGCATAGCTTCCAAAATCTCTCCCCTCATTTTCAGGTTTTCTAATAGTTCCCTGCTCTTGTGGTATCTTGGTGCAATCACGCTAATAGGAACAATTTAATGGAGTCCTGGGGAGACAAAGATTTGGAGGATTACATTTCAACACTCAGCTTCTTATCATAGAGAAACACCCTTCCTTAATAGACTCCCTGGATTCTAGACCTGCTCACTTCTCTCAGCAGATCCAGCTGCACCTGAACAGGAGAGAAGAATTAGAAACTTGGTTACTGCTCCTTCTTGAATCTCAATCCCAGACAAAAATGGGCAGGTCAAATGCTAATCACAAATTAGGAGGATTCATCAACATGCAGAGACCAAAGAATCATTTTTCTCAGTGCTTGGAACACCCGGTCTTAAAGCACAGCCCTCTTGTACCTGTCCTCTGTGTATTAACCATCCGCCGAGTAACTCCAACTAGAATCCTGGAGGCTTGCTCCTCCAGCTTCCTCACAGCCCCGAATCATCTAGCCAAGAAGTAAATTCCCTTACAGCTTTCTCTGAAGTTTCCCTGAAACATATCCTGTTCTTTCTACGTTCAGTGGCTTTGTCCTGACTTAGGCCTCGTCAGCTCCTGTTTGTATTCATCTCAACAAATATTTAATGGGCTGCCACTATGTACCAGGGCTAGGTGCTGGGATCACAGGATTCCAGGCTCTCATGGGAAAGACGTGTTAAACAAATAAGTATGCAAATAGTTATTTAATAATAAATCCCATGAGTGCTACCAAAAAAAGTGCTATTGAAGTTTGTGGGTATAACCTGCCTCAGAGGTTCAACTGTTGGAAGATAAATTATATTACTTCCTTAGAACATGTGAGAGTCCAGCTTCTGGTCTGGCTAAAGAGACTCCTAACAGAAATCAGGGGTACCAAACATAGCAGCTATAAACTCTGGATAAAACACAAAATTAAAAAAAAAAGAACAATGACCTGAAGGTACTGGAGAGTGAACAAAAACATATTCAGGAGGATAGTCAAAACCTGGAAGAAAAGAAAGGCATAAAATGAGCCTGGGAAACATAGCAAGACCTCATCTCTATTAAAAATCAAAACAATTAGCCAGGCGTGGTGGCGTGTGCCTTTAGTCCTAGCTACTCAGGAGGCTGAGGCGGGAGGATTGCTTGAACCTGGGAGATTGAGGCTGCAGTGAGCTATGACTGTGCCACAGTCTCTATGGCTTTAAGCCTGAAAGCAAGCTACAGTCAGCTCCACATGGAGTAGATAAAACCCTGCAAGAGGAATTATAATTTTTCTGACCGGAAGAACAGGAGAACAGAGTCTGGGGCCATCATAGCCACTAGAGAGTAAGGAGAGAATTTTTGAGACGAGAAAGCCAAAAGGGAGAACTCCAATTTCTGCATATGTACTCTACCCAAATGTGTGTCTGACCTGTGAACTAAGTATGCACAGAGCAGATTTTGAAACAGCCTAGACAAGGATACAGAATTGAACTGAGATTTGAGCTGATGCTCAAAAGACAAGAGTTTTTTTGTTGTTTTATTTTGAGACAGTCTCACTCTGTCGCCCAGGCTGGAGTACAGTGGCACCATCTCGGCTCACTGCAACCTCCACCTCCCAGGTTCAAGTGTTTCTTCTGCCTCAGCCTCCTAAGTAGCTGGGACTACAGGCACATGCCACCACCCCTGGCTAATTTTTGTATTTTTAGTAGAGATGGGGTTTCACCATATTGTCCAGGCTGGTCCCAAACTCCTGACCTCATGATCCGCCCACCTCGGCCTCCCAAAGTGCTGGAATCACAGGCGTGAACCACCACACCCAGCCCAGAGTTTATAATTTCAGTTCAACCAAGTTAATGGCTTGATAAAACAAAAACACCAGTGCTCTTCAGAGGAATATGATAGTGTCCAATGTGTATCCAGGATACAATCCAAAGTTACTCAACAGGTAAAGAATTAGAAACTGTGATCCAGTCTCAAGAGTAGAGACAATAAATGGAGACCAATCCTGAGATGACCCAGATGTTGGAATTGAAAAGAATTTGAAGCAGCTATTCTAACTATTGCCAATGAAGTAGATAAAATTTTGCTTATAATGAATGAGAAGAAAAATGGAAATTATTTTTAACAAAAAGAACCAGCACCAAACATGGTGGCTCATGCCTATAATCCCAGCACTTTGGGAGACTGAGATGGGAGGATCTCTTGAGGCCAGGGGTCTGAGACCAGCCTTGGCAACACAGGGAGACTTCATCTCTATTGAAAAACAAAATAGCCAGGTGTGGGGCATATGCCTGTAGTCCCAGCTACTCAAGAAGCTGAGGCAGGATTGCTTGAGTCTGGGAGACTGAGGCTGCAGAGAACTATGATCGCACCACTGCACTCCAGCCTGGGGGACAGAGTGAGATCCTGTCTCAAAAATAAATACAAAATAAATTTTTAGGCCGGGCGCGGTGGCTCAAGCCTGTAATCCCAGCACTTTGGGAGGCCGAGACGGGCGGATCACGAGGTCAGGAGATCGAGACCATCCTGGCTAACACGGTGAAACCTCGTCTCTACTAAAAAAATACAAAAAAACTAGCCCGGCGAGGTGGCGGGCGCCTGTAGTCCCAGCTACTGGGGAGGGTGAGGCAGGAGAATGGCGTAAACCCGGGAGGCGGAGCTTGTAGTGAGCCGAGATCCGGTCACTGCGCTCCAGCCTGGGCGACAGAGCAAGACTCCGTCTCAAAAAATAAATAAATAAATAAATTTTTAAATTTTAAAAAACCAAATGGAAATCTTCTAACTGAAAACTGCAACATTAAAGTAAGCATAGGCCAAGTGCAGTGGCTCATGCCTGTAAACTCTACACTTTGGGATGCCAAGGCAGGCAGATCACTTGAGGTCAGGAGTTCAAGAACAGCCTGTCAACATGGCAAAACCCCATCTCTACTAAAAATACAAAAATAAGCCGAGCATGATGGTGTCCTCCTGTAATCACAGCTACTTGGGATGCTGAGGCACAAGAATCACTTGAATCCAGGAGGTGGAGGTTGCAGTGAGCCGAGAATGTGCCACTGCACTCCAGCCTGTCTCAAAAATAAATAAATAAATAAAATAAAAATAAAAGTCAGTACAGGGGCTTAACAGAAAATGGAGATGGCAGAGGAAAGACTTTGTGAAATTTTAGATCAAAAGAAATTATCAAATCTAAAGAAAAATATACAGAGCCTCAGAGAACTTTGAAATAACAACATATTGTCTAGCTTTTGTATAATTATAGTCTTAGAAGGAAATAAGAGAGAGGGAGGGAAAGAGACACAAAGAAAAAGATGGGTAGAAAAATATTTTAATACATATAATTCAAATTTTCCCTCACTTGGTTAAAATTATATATTTACACCTTTATAAGCAAATCTCGAGCAGCATAAACACAAAGAAAATGATGCCTATCACATCATAACAAAACTGCTGCGAGCCAAAAATAAGGAGAAAATCTTGAAAGCAGCCAGAGGAAAATGACACATTACATACAAGGGAGCAACATTATCACAGACTCCTCATCAGCGACTATGGAGACCAGAAGACAGTGGAACAACATCTGTAAAGTCCTGAATTTAAAACACACACACACACACACACACACACATACACACACACACACACACAACTGTCCAAAGAAAGTTCTATATCCAACTAAAATATCTTTCAGGAATGAAGACAAGTATTCACTTTGGCACATATAGTAAAAAAAAATTTTATGACAAAATAAAAACATTTTCAGATGTAAGAAAATTAAAAGAATTTGTTGCCATCAGACCTGAACTCCAAAAAATGCTAAAGGAAAATTTTCAGGCTGGGAAATAATTTTTCAAAATCAAAATGATTTTTTATTCCTAAAATTATCAATGATTCAAATACTGTCTAAAAATTACGTTAAAGGAGGTGTAAGGTATTAATAGTTATCAAAAGGGGATATTAACTTTAAATTATCAACAGCAGTCTAAAACTGGAGCAAAATGGTTAAGTAAGGTACAGTAACTATATACCTGTATATTATTCAAAGAGTAAAATGGTACTTGTGAATAGTTTTTAGCAAATTAGAAAAAATGACTATGTTGCAAGCTAACTAAAAGTTATGTCTCTAAAGCCCTGAAATATTTATAGTCTTTGACCTAATTATTTCTCTTCCAGGAATCTACCTTAGAAAGTCACACCAAGAATAATGTATGAAGGGGTTCATCACTGTTTTTTCCAGCAAAAAACCTAAACCTGGAAGTAACCTGTTTCAATAATTGGCTTGTTAAATATACTATAATTCACCTTTATAATTCACTGTTCTGGCTGCAATAAAATCTATAGTTTTAAAGTCTATTTAATGTCAAAACTCATTTTCATTGCAAGAAGGATAGCAATTTTACATTTAATGTGTGTATATTTATACTTCCATAAAAAATACTGTAAAGCCTATTGCAAATATTAACGATTATCTCTGGATGGTTTATCATTAGAAATTTAATTTTTATCTTAGTTTCTAAATAATTTTTAATAAGGAAATTAATTATTGGATAAATTTGGGTGTTCAGTATAATCTTAATTATATTTTCATATGCATAGAAAAAGATCACTAGAACAAAAGAGAATACATATATGTTGGTATACTCTTTCTTCCATACAACCTGGTAGTTTTATATCCAAATAATGGTCCATGATGCTTCTTGAAGAGAGGAAGAAGCTATATAAGTTGATGGTTAAGGAAAGACCCTTTAGCCAAAGTGCCCAGACTGTCATCCCAGCTCTGGCATTTATTCTAGTTACCCTCTCTGTGGCTCACATACAGTATGAAGTTTGTAATAAATCCTGACTCCTAGCATTGTTATGAGAATTAAGTGAATTAATTTTTATAAAGTACTTAGAGCAGTGTCAGGCATTTGGTGTTATTTAATAGTGTTTATTAAATAAAAACTAAGTAGAAAATTATCCTAAGGAAAAATGTTCACTGTAACATTGTTTTAAAAGGGGGGGAAAAAAGACATTGCCAAAAAGAGATTAATTAGAATTGCAGAGTAGTTAAAAACACAGACTCAGAAACTAGACTGCCGCGTTCAAATCCTAGTCCTGCTACTCACTAGCTGGATGACTTTGGACAAATGACTTAATTTCTGTATGTCTCATTCCTTCCATCTATAAAATGGAGAAATAATAGTACCTACTACATAGTTGTTTAAGGACTTCTAAAACTCTCAGAACAGTACCTAGAGTGAGATAAGCACTATAATTAAGTGTTCCCTCTTGTAGTAGTGATGTGGATATGGTGGTGGCAGTAGTAGTACCTCCATATATGATAATAGATGTGTTCCACACACTGCTAACTGAAAAGATCAAATTACGAAACAGCAGAGGTGCCACCTATATTTGAGCAGCTTGAATCTTGCACAAACCCAGGGAGGCAGATGAGAGCTGTATACACCAGGAAGAGGGCACCTTTTTTAATTTGCATAAAAGCACAGAGCACATGACAGCTGGCTTTCTAGAATAGTTAAGTCGAATCCCATTTCTGTAAAATCCAATAAATGGACATATATGTGTTTTTCAATGTGCACAATGTTAATGTGAATGGTGGGCCTGAGGTATTATTATTCTCTTTTCTGAACCTATCTACATGTCCCCTCTCTTCCCACCTCCCCCAGCAGGCTTTTTTCCTTCTTCTTTTTTCTTTCTTTTTTTTTTTTTTTTTTTTTTTTTTTTTTTTTGAGGTGGAGTCTCACTCTGTCACCCAGGCTGGAGTGCAGTGGCACTATCTCAGCTTACTGCAACCTCTGCCTCCCAGGTTCAAGCGAGTCTCCTGCCTCAGCCTCCCTAGTAGCTGGGATTACAGGGACCTGCCACCACACACGGCTAGTTTTTGTATTTTTAGTAGAGATGGGATGGCCGGGCGCGGTGGCTCAAGCCTGTAATCCCAGCACTTTGGGAGGCCGAGACGGGCGGATCACGAGGTCAGGAGATCGAGACCATCCTGGCTAACATGGTGAAACCCCGTCTCTACTAAAAATACAAAAAAAAACTAGCCGGGCGAGGTGGCAGGTGCCTGTAGTCCCAGCTACTCCGGAGGCTGAGGCAGGAGAATGGTGTGAACCCGGGAGGCGGAGCTTGCAGTGAGCTGAGATCCAGCCACTGCACTCCAGCCTGGGCGACTGAGCGAGACTCCGTCTCAAAAAAAAAAAAAAAAAGAGATGAGGTTTCACCATGTTGGCCAGACTGGTCTCAAACTCCTGACCTCAAGTTATTCGCCCACCTTGTCCTCCCAAAATGCTGGGACTATAGGCGTGAGCCACCGCACATGACCAACAGGCTTTTTTATATGAAAACAATAAAGCTTTGTTGTGCAAACATGGACCTGACTATTGGCTTGGAAAGATATCCATGATAGAATATTAGGTGGACAACATCTCATTTACATATATGTATGTGTGCAAGGGTCTTTGAGGGGAATAAACAGGAACATTTATATTCAAAAATGAATGGTTACTATCTCTGTACCCAAGCATTGCATGCTATTATCACAGCTTTCTGTATTAATAAAAAAAGTTTTTAAGTTTTTTAGATTCTGGCACAGGTGAAAAGGAAATATATTGAGTGGTTGTCTTTTGGTGGTAATGTCCTAGAAAACTCTCATTTTCTTTTTTTATATTTTTATATAATAAATACATATGACTTTTATATTCAAAAAACATATATTTAAACTGTATGTGGTTCATCTACATACATCCTTAGTTGTAATATAGAATAATTAGAATTAAGGCAATTTGCAGGTGAAAAGGGGAGTTTTGTACATTCTCCCCCATCCCTGCCTCAAACTAATGCAAGCAACTGAAATATTTGTTTCCAGCAGACAACCCTATTTTATCACTTAGCAAGATACATGTCCCTGGCAGATTCACTTATAATAAGCTTCTGCCATGGTAGAAAGTTCAGGAAACCTCATTTCCGAGTTCCACTTATGCTATGTTCCCAGCTTCCCCTAGGAGTGCTCAGGGAAGTGACTGTCTTATTTATAGATTATTTTTATTCCTTATATTCCCAGATGTGCTGTACTCAAACATCTTCTGAGCTAGAGCTGAGCAGTGAATACCCACGTACACATGCATATGCGCGCGCACACACACACACACACGCGCGCCAGAGTGGAGAAACACAAACCAGATATTAAACACAGATCAGACTCTACAGACTGTCAGGCTGAGGGATGACTAGGACACGTGCACTGGCCCACAATCTCCAATGTGTTAAAATAATTTAATTGGGTATTTCATGGCACATTTTGCATTATTATGGCTCCCTTTGGATGCAACAAATGATTTGCTTCAGTAATATAGAGTCCCAAGTAGTGGCATTATGTGATTAAGTAAGTGAGAACATCGACCATTAAATTCAGTTCAGTCAGGCTTACATCCATCTTATTTCTTTTTTATAATTCAAATTTTCCTGCTGGTATATATTCACTTGAGACCATTTTTAAGTCATATGTTTATGAGAGTTTCTCTTCCTACTTTTCATCCAATTACTACTGCATTTAGAGTTTCAAAACTGCAATTTGATTCTCCTTTGTTAGGTGGATTGATTGTTAGGTTATAAGGCACAAGAATACCATCCTCAATTTCCATATTTATAGCAGCTCTCGAAAATATCAAAAGGCTTGTTTTGTGGGCCTCATAGCAATTCTAGTTTATTAGACTTGAACACTTAATTAAAACTTGCATAGTCATTAAGCAGTGCTCTTAATCAGCCTTTCTGCCTATTAAGTTCAAGGTGTATAGGAGGTTAAAGGGAAACATGGTGAATAGTTGAAAAGCAGCTTGAAAATTCTAGAGCAATGGCTTTTAACCTGGCTGAGCCATTGGCCTCCTGGAGAATATAATGAAAGTTGTAGGCCCTCTCCCCAAAGCAATGCATGTATACATAACAACATTTTCACATTATTTTAGGGGGTGCATGCATACATGTCCTACCCAATAGTTCATAGAACTCAACTTCAGGATCTCTTCTCTAGAATAGTAGTTCTCATCCAGGGGCAATTTTGCCACCCAGGGGACACCTGGCAATCTCTGGACACATTATTGTTTGTCGCAACTGGAGAGGGGCAGGAGTGCTACTGGCATCTAGTAGGTAGTGACCAGAGATGCTGCTGGACATTGAACATTGCAGAGCACATTCCCTCACTCATGAGGAAGAACTATCTGGCCTCAGATGTCCATTAAGCCCAGGCTGAGAAACTTTGCTCTGAAGAGTATATCAAAAATTCTTAGGGAATACTGAGACACCTCCCTCCCACCCCTTGGACGGGAAACATGCCTAAGGAGAATAAATACAAATCATGGAAAAATCCATGCATTTTGACCTTGATTCATTTATCCAACCAATTATTGATTCAGCAGACATTTACTAAACACCAATTTCCCGCTGAGTACTATTCCAGTCACTGGGAATGCCACTCATCAGAAATAAAGTCAGTTAAGTAAACAGCCAGTTAAAAAGTTGTACTAGACTAGTTAGGAATGCGTTCAGCCCCATGTAACACATTAATAAAATAGGAATTTAACAGAAACGTGCCCATGTAAAAAGAAATCCAGCCGGGAGTGGTTGCACGTGCCTGTAGTCTCAGCTACTTGGGAGGCTGAGATAGGAGATGGCTTGAGCCTAGGAGTTAGAGGCTGCAGTCAGCTATGAGTACACCACTGCACTCCAGCCTGGGTGACAGAGCAAGGCTCTGTCTCAATAAAAATTATTAAAAAAAAAAAAAAAGAGAGAGAGAGAGAGAGAGACAGAAATCCAAGGGTAGACAGTCCCAGACAGTTAAGGCAGTTTCCTGTTGTTGATAAGACCACAGGCCCCTTCAATGTTCCTGCTCTGCCATCCTTGGTGTTTGCCCTCATTTCTGATTTCCTAAGATGTCTGCTGCTCCTTAAGGCTCAAATCCAAATTCCAAATGGGCAGAGGAGACAATGTGAAGGACAAAGGCAAAACAATGTACAGACTAGTTGAGCCTGCTTCTGCTTTAAATGGAAACAATGACTTTCTGGAAATTCGACCCAGTAGGCTTCCCTTACATGTCATTGGCTATAACTAAGTCATATGACCACACACAGCTGCAAGGGAGTCTGGGAAGGTAACTATTTTTTTAACTGAGCACATTGTTACTCTGAGAAAAATCAGGGCTCTACTAACAAGGAAAAATGTAGAATGGGTGTTGGGAAGGCAATTAGCAGTGCCTGCTGTAAGTGTGGTAAGTGCAAGAAAACAGGATGCAGGAAATACTAAAGGAGCTCTTAACAGAGGTTTGTAACACACTGTCGAGCAATCAGGGGAGGCAGAAAAATAAGGAAGAGTTACCCTGTGTGTCTTCAGGGGTGTGTTTGTGTGTGTGTGTGTTTAAGAGCAGTGGGATGGGTGTGGGGTCAGTACCAAGGTGATTCAAGCAGGGGGAGCCACATGTACAAAAGACTGGAATTGGAGGAGCAAGTAGTGAATGATGAGGCAAGATGGACAGGTAGGGCAGTGCAGGCCCTACTGTTGAGTTTGGCTATTATCCTGAGGCCAGTGGGGGCCCTTCACTGGTTTAGAGCAGGGAAACACACTATCATAACATTCATTTTAAAAGATCACTCCAATTGCAGCGTGGAGTACCCACTGTACAAAGGGCAAGACTTAGCACAAGGAGGCCAGGACAGCGTCCCTGAAGACAGAAACACTGGGTGCTCATCTTTGTAAAATATAAGCTTGCTGCCCCCACCCTCAGCCATTCAGCAGGGGTGACAGTTGGAAGGCTTTGTCAGACACAGGGACACTACCTGAATGTGCTATATGGAGGTGTTATAGAAAATCCCCATGGGGATACATTCCTGACTCACACAGTGACTTCCATTTTCTTCAGTTCTTGAAGATATAACTTTCCCAAGCTAGAGATTCTTTCCCAGAAATCCATCATTTAACTGTTGATCACTCATCCCGGTGGGCAAGGTTTGTTCATGATAAGGTCAAAAGACTCCTACCTGTCTCCAAGTGTCTGCCAACTTTGACTGCATTTCCTCAAGCATTTCCCTGCAAGCACATCAACCATTCTTAACTAAATGCAAGTCTTGCATCTACATCTAACTGGAGGCTCTCTCACTGATTCTCTGGAGTAAGCCCTGTACAGTCACTTGTGTGCCTCTGATACCATTATAAGTCAAAACTCTTCTCAATAACACACAATGGTAGAAAGTCTGTGGATGAATAAACACAGGTGGCTGAACACACTCAACTCAAAATAACACGGGAGAATACTCATGGGCTGAAAGCTTTTACTGTATGATACACACAGCAACACTCGTCAGCAAATCATACACTACTACCTGCCAAACACCGTTGGATGAGGGCATGTGATACAGTGTGCAGATTATAAGGAAGAATATATTTGTAGTCTAACAACATACTATGAAGGAAGGCTACATATTAATAGATTTTGAAAGTATTTCCCCAAAGTAGCACTATAAAAAAGATGAACTAGTTGGTATTTAACAGGACATGTCCCTAAAGGAAGGTACTTATTCATCAGAAGATTTTTGGACCAATAGTATCCCACAAAGGTGAATGATTGGGAAAATTGATTCATGGTATAGTTCTGTGTATGTATGAACTATAGGTCCAAAGTAAAATTAAGAAAAGTATTACAAATATTCATTTTGAAAAGCTTCTCTCATATCTGACCATAAAGATGTTCAGAAATCCGAACACTGGAAGCATTTACCTGAATTGTTTAATGAAACTTTTAAAATAATTCAGTATTTTATGATTTAATATTTTTACAAACAGCCTTATTGAGATATAATTTACATATTATAAAACCAATTCATTACCCCCACAAGTTCCCCCATTTCTATGTGCACTTAATCCCTATTTTCTTTGCCAGCCCTAGGCAATCATTGTTCTCTACTAAATGTGTCTTTTCTGAATACTTCATATGGATGGAATTGTACAACATCTAGTCTTTTGCGTCTGGCTTCTCTCACTTAGCAAAATGTGTTCGAGGATTATTCATGTTGTAGTATGTATAGATTCCTTTTAGTTTCTTAATAGTATTCTATTACATGAATATACCACAGTTTGCTTATCCACTTACCTGGATGGACATTTGGATTTTTCCTGTTTGGGGCTGTTATGAATAATGCTGTTATGTGTACATGATTTTGTGTGGACATATGTTTTCATTTCTTTAGAGTAAACTCCTATGAGTAGAATTGCTGGGTGATATAGTAAATTATTTTCAACATTTTAAGAAACTCCCAAACTGTGTTCCCAAGAGGCTTTACCATTCTACATTCCCATCAGCAATGTATGATACTTTATTTCTCCACATATTGCTAACATTTAGGATTGTCTGTCTTTTTGATCGCAGCCATTCTAAGGATGTGTTTTAATTTGAATTTTGGCAATAATTAAGAACACCTGTTTGTTTGTTTTTTGTTTTTTGTTTTTTTTGAGACAGAGTCTCGCTGTCGCCCAGGCTGGAGTGCAGTGGCGCCATCTCGGCTCACTGCAAGCTCCACCTCCCAGGTTCACGCCATTCTCCTGCCTCAGTCTCCAGAGTAACTGGGACTACAGGCACCTGCCACCACACCCAGATAATTTTTTTGTATTTTTTGTAGAGACCAGGTTTCACCGTGTTAGCCCAGATGGTCTTGATCTCCTGACCTCATGATCTGCCCGCCTCGGACTCCCAAAGTGCTGGGATTACAGGCATGAGCCACCGTCCCTGGCCAAGATGTTGAACATCTTTTTATACGTTTATCGGCCATTTATCTATTTTCTTTGTTGATTGTGCATTCAAATTGTTTTCTATTTTTTAATTGGGTTGTCTTATTGAATAAAAATTCTTCATCTATTTTGTGAACAAGTTCTTCATTGGACATATGATTTGTGAACATTTTATCTCCGTCTGTGGCTTGTCTTTTCATTTTCCTAATGGTGTCCTCTGAAACACAAATTTTTTTAATTTTGATTAAACCCCATTTATGAATTTCTTTTGGCAATTATGTGCTTTGTTTTATATTTAAGACATTTTCTTTCTTTTAAAAAACTCTAGCTTGACAGTCTCTGCCTTTTTATTAGGGAATTTAGATCATTCCTAGTTAAAGTGAATTATTGATATGGCTGGTTTTACATTTGCCATTGTATTTGTTTTGTGTATGTTTATTTTCTTTTTAATTCCTCTGTTCTTTCTTGACAGCCTTCTGTTGAACTAAATAAATGGTTTTTTGTGTATCATTTTAATTCCTCTGTTAACTATTTTAATTTTTTTGTTATCTTCTTAGTGGCTGCTCTAGAGATTACAACATTAATCAACTTATTGCAATCCACTTCAGATTAACACAACCTATTCTAATAAAATATACAAACTTTGCTCCAGCATAATAGCTTCATTTCCTTCTCCTTGTGTGTGTTCAAATTACTGTTTTATCTTTCTTTCAAAGAGATTAAGAGAATATATAAAATATATATAAAAGCAATATATATTTGTAAAGTTTCTTATATTAGCATATATATCACTTCTGGTGCTTTATATTTCTTCTATGGATTCAAGTTGTATCTAGTGTCCTGCCCTTTCAACATGAAGGATTCCTTTAGTATTTATTGACAGTCGGTTCTGCTAACAACAAATTATCTCAACCTTTGTTTATTTTGAAATGTCTTTATTGCCTTTATTTTTGAAGGGTAGTTTTTCTGGATATAACTTCTTAGATATACAGTGGGGTATTTTTTCTTTCCTTTTAGCACTCTGGCTCTGCCATCCCCCTGCCTTCTAGCTGCCATTGTTTCAGATGAGATGCCAGCCATCAATCACATTGGTGTTCCCATGTATGTAATAAGTCACTTTTTTCTTGCTATTCTTAAGTTTTTCTGCCTTTCACTTTCAAGAGTTTGGCTGTACTGTGTCTAGATGACAATCTTGTCTTTATTCTGTTTGGGATTTGTTAACCAGTTAGATGTGAGTTTTTAAAATCAAATTTGGGTGCTCACTTCAGTAGCACATACACTAAAATTTGGGATGATAGAGGGAAGATTAGCATGGCCCCTGTGCAAGGATGACATACAAATTAATGAAGTGTCCTATATTTTTGAAGCCATAAAAAAAATCTCCCAGTCACGAAAAGCCCAGGACCTGATGGTTTCACTTCTAAATTTTACCAAAGATTTAAAGAAGAATTAATAGCTATCCTACTCAAACTATTCCAAAAAATAGAGGCGGAAGGAATACTTCCAAACTCAATCTAAGAGGCCACTATTACCCTGATAGAAAACCAGACAAAAATACACCAAAAAAAAAAACGAAAACTAGCCAGGCATGGTGGTTCACAGTGGCTCACATCTGTAATCTTAGCACTTTGGGAGGCTGAGGCACGTGGATCACCTGAGGTCAGGAGTTTGAGACCAGCCTGGCCAACATGGTGAAACTCCATCTCTACTAAAAATACAAAAAAATTAACCAGGCGTGGTGGCACAGACCTGTAATCCCACCTGCTCAGGAGGCTGAGGCAGGAGAATCCTTGAACCTGGGAGGCAGAGGTTGCAGTGAGCCAAGATTGCAGCAGTGCACTCCAGCCTGGGCGACAGAGTGAGACTACAATTCAAAAAACAACAACAACAACAATAACAACAACAACAATGACAAAGACTACAGGCCAGTATCTCTGAGGAATATTGATGCAAAAATCCTCAACAAAATACTAGCAAACTAAATTCAATGATACATTAGAAAGATCATTCATCAAGACCAAGTGGGATTTATCCCTGGGATGCAAAGGTGGTTCAACATGCTCAAATCAATCAATCTGATACATTATATCAAGAAAACGAAGGATAAAACCCATGTGATGATTTCAATTGATGCTGAAAAGCCATCTGATAAAAATTCAACATCCCTTCCTGATAAAAACCCTCAAAAGGCCGGGCGCGGTGGCTCACGCCTATAATCCCAGCACTTTGGGAGGCCAAGGCGGGTGGATCACGAGGTCAGGAGATAGAGACCATCCTGGCTAACACGGTGAAACCCCGTCTCTACTAAAAATACAAAAAAGTAGCCGGGCATGGTGTCGGGTGCCTGTAGTCCCAGCCACTCGGGAGGCTGAAGCAGGAAAATGGCATGAACCTGGGAGGCAGAGCTTGCAGTGAGCCAAGATGGTGCCACTGCACTCCAGCCTAGGTGACAGAAAGAGACTCTGTCTCAAAAAACAAACAAACAAACAAAAACAACTCTCAAAAAACTGGGGATAGAAGAAACATACCTCAACATAATCAAAGCCATAGATGACAGATTTCACATACTGAATGGGGAAAAACTGAAAGCCTTTCCTCTAAGATCTGGAGCATGACAAGGATGCCCACTGTCTCCACTGCTATTCAACAGAGTAATAGTAGTCTGAGCTAGAGCAATCAGACAAGAGAAAGACATAAAGGGCATGCAAATTGGAAATGAAGAAGTAAAATTACCTATGCTTGTAGATGATATAATCTTATATTTGGAAAAACCTAAAGACTCCAGAGGAAATCTATTAGAACTGTTAAACACATTTAGTAAACTTGCAGGATACAAAGTCAACCTACAAAAATCAGTAGCATTTGTATATGCCAACAGTGAACAATGTGAAAAATAAATTTAAAAAGTAATCCCTTTTACAACAGCCACACATAAAATTAAATACCTAGAAATTAACCAAAGAAGTAAAAGATCTCTATAATGAAAACTATAAGATACTGATGAAAGAATTGAAGAGGACACCAAGAAATGAAAAAATATTCCAAGTTCATGGATTGGAAGAATCAATAGCTAAGATTTGGAAGCAACCTAAGTGTTCATCAACAGATGAGTGGATAAAGAAAACATGGTACATCTACACAATAGTACATCTACTATTTAGCTACAAAAAGAATGAGATCTAGTCATTTGCAACAACATGGATGGAAATGGAGATCATTATGTTAAGTGAAATAAGCCAGGCACAAAAAGACAAACATTGCATGTTTTCATTTGTGGGACCTAAAACCAAAACAACTAAACTCTTGGACATGAAGAGTAGAAGGATGGTTGTTACCAGAGGCTGGGAAGGGTAGTGGGTGACTGGAGCAAGAGGTGGGGATGGTTAACGAGTACAAAAAAAAATAGAAAAAAATGAATAAAACCTACTATTTGATGGTAAAATAGGGTGACTATAGTCAATAATAATTTAATTGGTCAGGCATGGATGCTCACGCCTGTAATCCCAGCACTTTGGGAGGCCAAGGCAGGCAGATCACTTGAGCCCAGGAGTTCAAGACCAACCTGGCCAACATGGAGAAACTTCATTTCTACAAAAAATACAAAAAGTAGTAGGGTGTGGTGGCATGTGCCTGTGGTCTCAGCTACTTAGGAAGCGGAGGTGGGAGGAACACTTGAGCCTGGGAGGCAGAGGTTACAGTGAACTAAAATTTACCACTAGACTCCAGCCTACATGACAGAGTAAACCCCTGCCTCAGAATAATAATGATAAAATAATAACTTTATTGTACATTTTTAAAATAACTTGAAGAATGTAATTGGATTGTTTGTAACTCAAAGGATAAATGCTTGGGAGGATAGATACCCCATCTTCCATGATGTGCTTATTTCACTTTGCACACCTGCATCAAAATATTTCCTGTACCCATAAACACCTACTACGTACCCACAAAAAATTTAAAAATAAATAAAGTCAATTTTGGCAAGTTTTCAGTCATGACTCATTCAAATATCTTTTCCAACCCCTTCTCTGTATTCTTTATTTTGGGACTTTCATTAATTTCATTCTAAACATATGTCAGTATATTTAATGTTCCATGTTCTCTGAGGCTCTGTTCATATTTTCTTTGTTCTTGTTTTCTCTCATTAATTTTTATTGATCTATTTTTAAGTTCACTGATCTTTTCTTCTGACATCTTGAATCTGCTATTGAGCCCCTCCAATGAATTATTCTTTTTATTTATTACACTCAACTTTAGAATTTCCATTTGACTCTTTTTGGTAATTTCTGTCCCATTATCGAGACTCCCTATTTGTAGATTCATTGATGTCATACCTTCCTTTAATTCTTTAAACATGGTTTCCTTTAGTGCTTTGAGTGTATTTATAATAGCTTCTTTGAAATTTTTGTGCACTAAATCCAACCTCTGGGGACACTGAGAGACAGTTTCTATTAACTGTGTTTCCTTCTAAAAATACTTTCCTATTTCTTTGCATGTCTCATATTTTGTTGAAGACTGAATATTTTAGATAATAGGTTGTAACAACTCTGGATTCTGATTTTGCCCCTCTGATGGCTTTATTGTTGCTCTTTTGTCTGTTTTACTTACTTAGAAACTTTCCTTGGATAAATCTGTGGATCTGTCTCCTGCACACTACATAGTCACTGATGTCCTTGCTCAGGTTTCTGAGTTGCTCCTGCATGAGCACAGCTTAGTAGTCAGCTAATAGTTGTAAAAAGATTGTACTCAAATGTCTGAACCAGTACATCTACTATCGTCTGATTACGGTAGAGAGTAGGAGTAGACATTCAAAGTTTAGGCTATTCTCAAATCTATTCCTACTTTTACTTCCTGCTAGGCCCTTTTGAGTCTGTGGGTATGTGCAAAGTTTCAGGGTTGACCAGGAGTACATGAACAGCTTAGGCTCTCTCCTGTCTCTGCTGTGAATGTGCACAGCCTCAGCCTTGAACATCTTACCCCAAACATGAATGAAAACTCAGGCTACTAGAGCTATTGGCCCTCTCCCACTTGCTGACCACCAAGATCATCACTTTTACAAATAACACTACTGTATCACCCACTGTTTCAAATCAAGCAAACCTCTGTGATGGTCAGTTTTATGTGTCAACTTGACTTGGCCATAGTATGCCCAGATATCTGGTAAAATATTACTTCGAGTTATGTCTGTGAGGGTGTTTCTGGAAAAGATGAGCATCTGAGTTGGTAAACTGAGTAGAGGAGATGACTCTCCCAAAGTAGTGGGTGTCATCCAATCCACCAAGGGCCTGAATAGAACAAAAAGGCAGAAGAAGGTTGAATTTCACTCTATCTGATGGCTTGAGCTGAGACATCAATATCTCCTGCTCCTGGTTCTCAGGCCTTCAGATGCTGACTGGGATCTATACCATCAGCCATGGCTCTCAGGACTTCAAGTTGCACCACTGACTTTCCTGGGTCTGGAGCTTACAGATAGCAAATCATAGAATTTCCTAATCTCTATACTTATGTAAGCCAGCTCCTTATCATAAATCTCATTTTAGATATATAGTGATACCTAAAAATAGAAAAATAACCAATAGAATATGGCTGTGTGTGTGTGTTCCTCTAAAAATGCTAATACAACCTCCCTTTGACTGTAGCAGCACATGCCAACCCAACTGAGCAGAGAAGGGGAGCAACTCTAGTCCAGACCAGAACACCACAGACTCCCACTGTTCTTACCTGAATTTCAGCGGTTGTTTAAGCATGAATGCTTCTCAGGTTGTTGTATGCCATTCATTAATTTCCAGAACACTGAAAGGGTTTTGTCCATTTTTCCCAGTCTTATAGATGCTTTTTTTGGGAGAAAGAATTGACTGACTTCCTTACTCAGCCATATCTGAAAGTCCTGCCGATAATTCAATTTTAAAATTGCACCATTGTAATTTGCACACAGAACAAAGTGATGGAATATTTGCAAAGCTGTGAATGCCTAGTGGGTGATGTCATGACAGACTGATCCATCAACTAGGACAGAATGGGAGAGGTCAAAATAGCTGGTCACATTTGCATTACTATCAGTCCCACACATAATAAGTTGAAAGAGTTGGTGTAGGTCATTTATATGTCTTGGCAGGTGACAATTGTTTTTTGTTTTGTTTTGTTGTTGTTGTTTTTGTTTTTTTGAGACGGAATCTCACTCTGTCGCCAGGCTGGAGTGCAGTGGCATGGATCTCAGCTCACTGTAACCTCTGCCTCCTGAGTTCAAACGATTCTCCTGCCTCAGCCTCCTGAGTAGCTGGGATTACAGGCACGCGCCACCACGCCCAGCTAATTTTTGTATTTTTAGTAGAGATGGGGTTTCACCATGTTGGCCAAGATGGTCTCGATCTCTTGACCTTGTGATCTGCCCTGCTCAGCCTCCCAAAGTGCTGGGATTACAGGCGTGAGCCACTGCACCCAGCTGGTGACAACTGTTTTAAAGCACTGAATTACAATTCTGCCTATAAATGTGTGTATGTGTATATATCCAGGTATATACACATATATATGCACATATACACATTTCATATAATCACAATATATTCATGTGTATATGTATAGATTGATATACAAACATGCATGCTAAAACAGCTTTCCTCATCTTTTTATTCCCATTATTGTGATTGTTATAAAGTTATATAAATTCCAGATTTATTGTTAATCCAATAGAGAACAAATCCCAGGAACTCTAGGAACACTCTTCTACAGAGGCAGGGAAAACATTCCAGGTACACTATCCTTTACTTCCAGGCAGAACATTTTGAACAGAAGAAGCAAATACTAATGTGAGCCCAGGTCCACGAAAATTAAGCATAAAACCCTATTATTAAGTCTAAAGGTGATTTCCAAAACTATGTCAATAGTACTTAATTACCCAAAACAACTTGATTGGCTGTGATGACTGCCTTGGGGGTGAAAGAGGTTAAACAACATCCCCAAAGTGGTCCAGAATCTTAAACTTGCAAAAGAAAGTAAAAAGTGCAAATTAAATTCAAAGCCCAAAGTGGCTTCAGTACCAATTTTTCACACTAGATCATGAATAATGTCAGTTGGCTGAAACTCTCTGATGACATGTGTCTCCAGGGAAATGTGTAAAGCACGTGTTAATCTTCATCCTCTACTCAAGAGTTTTTCTTCACAGTCATTTGCCACCTGTCACCATCCCCCCAGTGACAGGGTGAGCTTGGTCACTGTGGTTGCCATGAGCAAGATCAAAAGAGATGATGGTGACGAGGAGGTGGATCTGAGACTTGCTGGCAATGTCCTTTGACAAGGACTACTGGAGATGGCAGTGGGGGCTGTTGTTCCTTTTTCTGTCACCCTCGGAAGTTGAGAACACACTTACATTTTCCCTGATGCCTTGGGTTAAGGCAAGCATAGAAGTGTATTCATAAACTAATATGAATGCACATTACCATAGCAGCCACTATTTATTCTGTACCTATCCACTGCCTGGCCTGGTATTGTAGTTATCTGACATTAATTTGAGCTTTTTATTTACAGTATAACACATGCCGCCGTGAAAGGCCATTGCTCTGACTGTCATTTTTTCAGTCACCTTTGTCTATTTTATTAATGCTTCATTCAAATAGATAGCATTGACTCTTCACACCAACTCTATGAAGTAGGTACTATTAATATTCCCATTTTACAGATGAGGAACCAAGAATTCAAGTGGTAATAAGTCACTTGGCCAGTGGCTAGTGAGGATTTGAATAATTTTATTCTACTCTTAGTATTCCTACCTCAGCCACTGAATGAATCGGTTGGAGTCTTTCTATTAGAAAATGGCTCCTGCCGTACTATTTTTATTAGGCTAGTTGTAATGTAAAATAGGAAGAAAGATACCGCTATAAAGGGACTGCCTTGAGCAACAGAGATGCTGTGAAACCCAAGCTAATATTTGATCTTTGATGTATCTGTAACAAGAGTATGTCTTGGGTGAAGTTAAGGAAATATAGCAAGGGACTGGGAAAAATACTGACTTTTAATGATTTTGAATTCAAAATCAAGCCCATATGCTAACAGTGGCTTTATTCATTTATCACTTCATTCATTCATTTATTTAAACATTGTTGAACACTGATAAGGTGTAGGGATTTTGCTAGACACAGAGGATACAGCTGTGAACACGATGGCTTGCTCTCAACCTCAGTAGAGTGAAGGGCAAACTAACAAGAAATCAGGCAAATATAATCTGTTGCAACAAGTGCCCAGACAGAAGAATTACAGTCTTATACAAGCATATGTAGTTGGAAGAGGCCTCAATGTCATCTTGCATTTTCTGACAGAGTTTCCCAGAAGTTGCACATCAGCTCAGACCAGAAAGAGCAGTCCTGGTGAATTGGAGGTGGTGATCAGTGTTTCACGTAGAGGAGAATTTTCAGAAACACCACCTCATGAGCAAATGAAGGAACAAGAGCAGGAATAAGGATTATTCAAGAAACAATGAGCAGAACCAAAGATTATTCAAGAAAAAAAAAGAAGTTTGCTATAGTTTATGCTTAGCATGCCAGTAAGTAGCAAGAGATAAGAATAGACTGGATGAAACTGGAGCTGTTTTTAGAGCAATGAACGTAGAAATGCACACTTGCATAACCAGCAAGAGTCCATGGCTTGGAACAACAAGCAAGGGAGATGCAGAAAGCTAAGGAAACCATCCCTTACGGGTCAAGGTGCATGAACACATGAACAGTGATTTTCTTTTCAAAGCCAATAAACAGGAACATATTAATACTCCCCATCATAATTCAGGCCTGGCTTCTGACACACTCTTCTCTACAAGGTACATCATGGTGAACCATGGAGTAGACCCTTCTTTCAAACTGAGCCAAAAATATACTATAAAGGGAAATGCCATCTAATATAGCATTCGATCTGTTCTTACTGACCACATCAAATAAGACTCTTGGGAGAAAAATAAGAACAGTAATCACAGAGTACAATTAATTCTCATTTTAAGGACGAGGAAGTGTTTTTAGGAGATGAGGAAATGGTGAATAATAGGCCAGTGGAGATGGAGAAATTGAGGACTTAGAACCAAGGTTTATTTCTAGAAACCCAAGTATCCATAAAACTCGGACAGCTGCCAGGCAGTTTGGAAAAAGAATGGCCTTGGTTGTAATATAAAACAGGAAAAAAAATCACCACTATAAAAAGAACTGCCTGAGATCTGGGGACAGATGAGACCCTTTGGTGGGTGCCATAAACCAAACTTGCTTATGGGATGAGTTGACCTGCTCTGTGCACGGCCGTCAGTGTGAAACTCCTGACTAGAAGTGAGAGTAGGCTTATTGTCTAGAATATCGTTTCTCCCCTCTCCCCTTTGCCTGGGAAACACCTAAACATTTTTCAGGTCTCAGTTTACACATTTCTTGATGGTGTTGTTCTAGCAAATCTTTTTGATTTTCCAGGAAATGTGAGGCCTGCTTATCAAACCCACCCAGAGTACCAACCCCTCTCTCCCAGCGCTGCTCACCACCCTGACACCAGGCACGTTTGTAAAATGTGTTTTGACTGTCTCACAGCATCAGACCTTCATAAGCACAGGGTCCTGCCTGTCTTGTTCATCATGGATTACCTAGTTATCAGTTCATTTTTTTAAATGATTCTTTCTTAATCCAATAAAATGTTGCACTTCCAACTTAAAAACAAACGTTTGTTTTACACCAACTACTTGCCAGACAGCACACCAGTAATTTTCTCAAGTGTTTTCTCATTGCATCTGTACAGCCATCAGTGTTTATCAGCATTTGGTGGGAGAGGAAACTGAGGTTCAGCAAGAAGATAGACTTGCCCAAGGCCATGTGCATGAGAGGTGGCAAAGCCTGGATTCAAACTGGTCTGACTCTAATCCCCCATCCTAATCCCCTAATCCCCCATGTAAATGACATCGGCCTGCCTACCATAGTCTCTGCTGACACACACCTTAGCAGGGCATCCAAACCTTAGTCAGTGCCTCCAGCTACATGATTTTACCATATCCAGGCACCACCCACCCTATGTATTTATGTTCTATTACATATAACATTAAAAATAAAGCTACTTAGATTTTAAAAAGAAACTAAATCAATTGCTATAAGTAGAAGATAACCTTAAAATATGCTATTAAAATAAAACAAAACCAAAAAGAGTTATATAGTTCTAGCTGGATGTCAAAGCTTCTGAGCCTATAGCCTGCTCACTGTGTATTAAAAGAAGGAAATAATCAAGCCATGTCAGCACCTAGCTCAGATTTCTCTCCTTGATGCAATTAAGATGATCAATTTATAATTGGTGCTTAGAATAGTGTCTGGAACATAACAAGTAGCATAAAAATGTTTGTTAACATGAAAATATGTAACTGATGGGTGTCAGGTGTTACCATCTGGTGAATATGAAAGAAGGGAAGGAAGGAAGTGAGGGAGGGAGGCAAGGAAGGAAGGAAGGAAATGAATAATAATGAAGTAAGAAATGAAAGAAATTATAGACATGAGGCCGGGTGTGGTGGCTCACACCTATAATCCCAGCACTTTGGGAGGCCAAGGCAGGTGGATCACTTAAAGCCAGGAGTTCAAGACCAGCCTGAGCAACATGGCAAAACCCCGTCTCTACTAAAAATACAAAAATTAGCTGGCCATTATGGCACGTGCCTGTAATCCCAGCTACTTGGGAGGCTGAGGCACAAGAATTGCTTGAACCCTGGAGGCGGAGGTTGCAGTGAGCCAAAATCATACCACTGTACTGCAACCTGGATCTGGGTGACAGAGTGAGACTCTGTCTCAAAAAAAAAAAAAGGCTGGGCGTGGTGGCTCACGTCTGTAATCCCAGCACTTTGGGAGGCCAAGGCAGGTGGATCATGAGGTCAGGAGATCGAGACCATCCAGGCTAACACGGTGAAACCCCGTCTCTACTAAAAATACAAAAACTTAGCCGGGCATGGCGGCGGGCGCCTGTAGTGCCAGCTACTCAGGAGGCTGAGGCAGGAGAACGGCGTGACCTCGGGAGGTGGAGCTTGCAGTGAGCTGAGATGGAGCCACTGCACTCCAGCCTGGGTGACAGAGTGAGACTCCATCTCAAAAAAATAAAAAATAAAAAAAAATTATAGACATGACATATATATAAAGAGAAGAAAATACCTACATTGCTATGTGATGTTAGTTAACGTTCTCCCAGGACCCACCTAAACATGTCTTTCACACCCTTACACTGGACATCCCACACACTTTGAAAAAGAAGAAGAAGAAAAAAAAAATTAAGAAAATGTTTCAGGAAGGAAAAATTGCAATTTAAAATAAAAAAAAAAAAATCCCAGATGTTTTCCCACAGGAGAAGAATAGCCTATTCATATAAGGGGTGACAGCACTTTTTTAAGGGAAGTACCCTGATGGAGTCTTTGTGCAGGAAAGGTGAGAGTCCCAAACCTGGGACAGACCTAAAATGAAGCTGTCAAAACAAAAAGAGACTAAAGAGAGAAAGAATGAATAGAGTGAGAGGGATTTGGAGTTTCCTAGGTGATCTGGGAAAAGAGGGAGGTATGCAGGAATATGAAGAAGCAGGGAAGCTATTAATCTTGCTCACAGTACCCGGTTCTCTACCTCCTTGTCCATATTACCATATATCACAGCGAGTACGTGTGCACGTGCGTGTGCTGTGCGATGGACCTTTCCTCTCCTCTTCACTCCTCCACTGAAGACTGAAAGCTCCATGATGTCAGGGCTGGCATCTGTTTTGCATTTACTGCCCTATATCCAAGCATTTTCCAAGGTAGGAATATATCCACTGTTCAAGGTAGTTCCTTCCCAGTGCTGTCTTCCTCCCTGTTTTATATTACAACTAGCCTAATAAAAATAGTACAGCAGGGCCGGGCGTGGTGGCTCACACCTGTAATCCCAGCACTTTGGGAGGCTGAGGCAGATGGATCGATCACAAGGTCAGGAGATCAAGACCATCCTGGCTAACATGGTGAAACCCCGTCTCTACCAAAAAATACAAAAAAATTAGCCGGGAGTTGTCGTGGGCGCCTGTAGTCCCAGCTACTCCAGAGGCTGAGGCAGGAGAATGGTGTGAACCCAGAAGGCCAAGCTTGCAGTGAGCCAAGATGGCACCACTGCACTCCAGCCTGGGCGACAGAGCAATACTCCATCTCAAAAAAAAACAAAAAGAAAAAGAAAGAAAGTACAACAGGAGTCTTTCTATTCTAATAGAAAGACTAGAACCAATTAATTCAGTGGCTTAGTAGGAATATGAAGAGTAGAATAAAATTATCCAAATCCTAAGTAGCCACTGGCCAAGTGACTTATTATCTCTTGAATTCTTGGTTCCTTATCTGTAAAATGGGAATAGTAACAGCACCTACTTCACAGAGTTGGTGTGAAGAATCAATGCTAAATATTAGCCCAGCTCCTGGCGCACAGTGGATACTCAATGTCAATTTGTTGAATGAATGAATAACGAGAAGCGGGGGCTGCGCCATGGCAGGAGTCCAGAATCTGAGGAGCAAAGGCCACTAGCGAGGGCTCCCCGTGGTAAGGGAAACCAAGGCCTGGTTCAGAAAAGTGATGTCCAGTGTTCAGGTGTAATGTGTTCTCTCTGCTCTCCTCTTTCCCTTATCCTCAGATTTCATAAAATGCTGTTCTACATTCCATCCATGTGTTAGTGGGACTTCAGGAATGGGGATGGGCGAAAAGAATCAATTCCCATAGAAATGGTGAGAAGACAGTTGTTACCAGACTTCTGCCAGCTGAAAAAGCCAGCTGAAGTGTGGGGTGGCCTGGAGAACACAAGCCCCCTGTGACTTCTTAGAAGTCTAGGGAGGCGGCAGGGTGTGGGCTTGAGGCAATTTAGAAGGCTGGCAGGTGTGGAGACGCTCTTCACCCTGCTCCTCCCCAGCCAGCTGACTCTTGGAACGAACTAGAAGTTCAGCAAATCAAGTGGAAGAGCCACTGAAGTTCCAACCCCCACCAGGTTCCGGCAGACAGGAATGGCGTTGCACGGGTAAACGTCACACCCAGCATAGATTCAAACAAAGACAATCTAGAAAGCAGCCCTTAGCATCTTCTATAGAATAAAGCACAAGCTATAAATGCCTCTTTCCCCATGGAGCCATCCAGGAAGTAGATGGGCCTATATTCCAATATCAGCAAAAGCTATTGATTGGTACTTATTAAGTACTCACAGGCTCCTGGTGCTGGACAAAAGATTCAGTTTCACTTATAAAAGCACTCACTCACTAAGAGTATCAACACTAATATAAATACCAAATGACAGTCCCAAGATGACCCTTAGAGGCCACATCAGAGAAGACCCTGATGATTCAGAAAATAAGCTATTGTTGGCACAATCCCCTCCCGTATGACAGGCAAGAGCTTCAATGTGCTGGTTACAAAGGACGTTGAAAACAAATGCTGAGATACCTATTGAAATAAAACGTTAATTCTTTAAGATACATACAATAGTGAGTAGTGGTTTGTTTCTGTCTTACAATTTAAGGGTTACATCTCCATGGTTTCCCACAAAACAAGGAGGTTTACAAATTTCAAATTCTCCTGTAAAGTATTTCCAAAAGGAAGAAGCTGTTCTTCCAAAAGGTAGGGATAATTTAGCATTTCTAAAGCTATAAATGTTTGGCCCCAGGAAGTGGGAAAGTGGTGGGGAACAGGGATGGCGTAAATAGAAAACTGCCATCTATGCTCCACTGCTTATCATGACATCTACAGGAAAAATAAACAATACCTCAATTCAAAGATCGGTTCCTGAACTGTAAGTCATTTCTAGGAATAAGTTCCCATTAATCCCAGGAAACATTTATATCTATGAAGTTTGAACAGCTCTTCCATCAATTTATTCGGGATTTATAATAAGGGAGCTGTCATTTTCCAACAAGGAGATGATACGCCCGTTGATTCCATTTCTCTTTCTGGCACATGAGAAAATGGTGAGTAATGCTTCTCACCCCGTGGGGAATGAATCAAGGGTGGCATAAACACACCCGGAGCCTTACAATGGAGAACTCTGGTGTTCTGCTTGTCATTCCTTCTCCGGCAGCTGATCAATGACAAAATGGAAATGCACATCCAAGACAGCCCGCCTGGGTCTGCCTGCATTCCAGGAGCCCCTCCCTCCAGGGTCCCTTTGTGCATCTGTGACAGAGAGGCTTGATGAATGGTCTCCCTGACGCTGTCTATCTCATTAGAGGACAATCCTTTGCTCGATTCTTAATGGAGTTTACAAATTGGTCACCCTCCCTCTGGTGCGAGATTATTATAATTTTATTATTCAGTCCGGGAATTAGTTGCCAAAAATGACAACGTGATCAGTACCACTGACAGATACAAGGAACATCTCCCATGGCATCTTAGGAGAAGGGCTATCTGAAATCATGTGTGATCGTTAATTAGGAAGAAATGATTGGCTACCTTTCAGCAGGAGACGTGGGAAGCTGCAGCAGATGCACCCTCTGCTCTGAGAAGCCTGCAGGCCCCGCAGCGCCAAAGGCAAACATTAAGCAAGCTAATACATGCTGAACAAAGCCCTCACTATGCCAGCTATAATATGCAAGTCAAATGTTAGTCATCGTCAACCTCAGTTCTATGTCGTGAGTCAAAAAATGTAGACATGTAGACTCAGACTTTGGATCTGACACCAAGCTGTGTGGGCAGGTCATTGATTCTCTTCTGGTACCAGTTTTTCATAAGTAAGACTACAGGGTAAAGCAGTGGTCATTCAGTCTCCTCAGTTTCAAAACTCTAGCTATGGCTGACACTTATGATTACCAACACAGCAGCCTGGCACTTCTCCCTTCTGCCCTATAGGCAGCATCCACCTCCCACAACAGAAATGGAAAATGCTAGATACTCACTTCCTCAACCTTCCTTGCAACTAGGGACAGTCGTGTGATTCAGTTCCACCAACGAAACATAAGTGGACATGTGCAGCAGTGGGGAGGTATCTAGGATTTAAAGAGGAGAGGGAGCGAGAGAGAGAGAGAGAGAGAGAGAAAGAGAGAGCGAGCAAGAGAGGGGGGAAGAGAGAGAGGGAGAAGGGAGAGAGAGAGGGAGAGAGGGGAAAAGGGGGAGAGAGAGAGGGAGAGAAGGGGGAGAGAGAGAGAGTGGGGGGGAGAGAGTGGGGGGGAGAAATTGGGGGGGAGAAAGAGGGAGGGAGAGAGGGAGGGGGAGAGAGAGGGAGAGAGACAAAGAGGAAGGGAGGGAGAGAGAGGGAGGGAGAGAGGGAGTGGGGAGAGGGGAAAAGAGAGAGAGAAAGAAGGAGGGAGGGAGGGGGAGGGGGGAGGAAGAGAGAGAGAAGGACAGAGGGAGAGAGAGAGAAGGAAGCAGGCAGAGAGAGGGAGAAGGCAGGGGAGAGAGAGAGAGAAAGAGAAAGAGAGACAGAGAGATGAGCAAGTAGAGCATGTTTATCCTCTCCTCCTTCCTTCCATCTTTGGACGTTGCTGCGTTAGGATATAAGCTTGGAGCCGCAGGAACCATGTTTAAACGGAGGGGCGAAGGGTCAAAAACTGCAGAGACAATGCCCCAGGACCATGGCATTAAGGACCTGCTGAACCAACCCTGTAATTCCTTACTTCCCAATGTCTTGTTAGAAAGAACAGAAATGCACATTAACGTAGCCACTTTCAGATGCTATTTTCTTTCTGGCAGTCAAAAGTATCCCAAACAATTGATTATCCAAAGTCATCTCTGCCCCTTTTTTTTCATATTTTGTGTCACAGATGATAGCTGCCTGCCCCACTATGATGGAAGTTAGACCAGCTCCGGTGGGAGGCCCACATAACCCCCAGGAAAGACTCAAGGGAAATACCCAGTCCTTCACAGTCACACTCCCGGCCTGAACTGGGATCAGGACGTGATTTTCTTTCCCCTTCCCTTTAATTATTTCGCCTTTGTGGTCTCCGTCTCTCGATAACTTAGAACCTTCAACTGCTGAGATCCTCCTGAAGTCTTTGCCTCTGGATTCTAGTTAAATGTTTTTGTTTTAAAAAAAAAATCCTGGCTGGGCGTGGTGGCTCACGCCTGTAATCCCAGCACTTTGGGAGGCCGACGTGGGTGGATCACGAGGTCAGGAGATTGAGACCATCCTGGCTAACACGGTGAAACCCTGTCTCTACTAAAAATACAAAAGAATTGCCAGGCGCGGTGGCTCACGCCTGTAATCCCAGCACTTTGGGGGGCCGAGGTGGGTGGATCACAAGGTCAAGAGATCAAGATCATCCTGGCCAACATGGTGAAACCCCGTCTCTACTAAAAATACAAAAATTAGCCGGGCCTGGTGGTGTGCGCCTGTAGTCCCAGCCACTCGGGAGGCTGAGGCAGGAGAATTGCTTGAACCCAGGAGGCAGAGGTTGCAGTGAGCCAAGATTGTGCCACTGCACTCTAGCCTGGTGACGGAGCGAGACTCCATCTCAAAAAAAAAAAAAAAAAAAAAAAATACAAAAAATTAGCCGGGCGTGTTTGCAGGCACCTGTAGTCCCAGCTACTCGGGAGGCTGAGGCAGGAGAATAGCCTGAACCCAGGAGGCGGAGCTTGCAGTGAGCCAAGATCGTGCCACTGCACTCCAGCCTGGGTGACAGAGCGAGACTCCATCTCAAAAAAAAAAAAAAAATCCTTAAGGAAACATCTTTAGAGATGATGCTGGATCTTAATATATACAAAAGTTTTACAAAATAGTATTAGCAAATGTTACAAAAGATGGAAGTTTGAAGTCGACTTAAAGAAATGTTTTTAAATTATTTTTTCAACCATCTCACAATGTTTTTAAAAATAATTTCAACTTTTATTTTAGATTTAGGGGTGCTTATGCAGGCTTGTTACCTGGGTATATTGCTTGAAGCTGAGGTTTGGGGTACAATTGATGCTGTCAACTGGGTAGTGAGCATAGGACCCAATAGGTTTTCAACCCTTACTCCTCTCTCCCCTCTAGTCATCCCCAGTGTCTGTTGTGCCATCTTTATGTCCATGAGTACCCATTGTTTAGCTCCCACTTATAAGAACACGTAGTATTTGACTTTCTGTTCACTTAGGATAATGGCCTCCAGCTGTATCAATGTTGCTGCAAAGAACACAATTTCATTCCTTTTATGGCTGCATAGTATTCCATGGTGTATATGTACCACATTTTCTTTATCCAATCTACCGTGGTTGATTCCATGTCTTTGCTATTGTGAATAGTGCTGCAATGAACATATGCGTGCATGTGTATTTTTGGTAGAATGGTTTGCTTTCTTTTGGATATATACCTAGTAATGGGATTACTGGGTTGAATGGCAGTTCTGTTTTAAGTTCTTTGCCTCTCACAACTTTTGAGAATCTACTCAACATGCAAGATATTCAGAGATTTTTAGAAGGAATTAAATGTCCGCTTTCCTGCTAGATTCCAGAAATCATGACTTTTACTGGCTAAGTGCTCCTTGAAACACCATACTAACATACTTGTCTCCAAAAATAAACAATAGCACTCTGAGTGACTTAGACAAAGAGTCAATTTTTTGCCTAATTTTGACATAATTTCCACTCATTTTGGGATAACAGGAGCAGCCCATAGCCGATCTCATATCTGGTTAGTTTCAGGGAGTGAAGGGGACAGTTAAGAAAATGGATTTATGGTCACTGGATACTCTCGAGCTCTCTGCTCCATACCAAAGCTGAGGCTGGAAGGAAATGTCACTATGACAACCATTTATGTGGCTAAAATGGAAAAGCAAGATTTGATGGGAGGAAAGAAATGCATGCACCTATAACTCTAAAATATATGGCAAGTTTTATGTTTGTTTGCTTTTTTAAAACTAAATCCACCACCTGCCCCCTCCCCTAGATGTGTGTGTGAATAAAAGAGACCATAATGAAACCATGAATAATAAGTAAAGGGCTTCAGAAAGAATAGTACAGGGTCTCCAAATACTCTAATTCAACTCACACGCAACATATGCATGTGCCCTAACTAGCCAGTGGTCATAGGAAATTCACTTGCCCTTGCCCACTGTTTGTTATTTTCTTTCGCCCGTTTGAAATATGTTCTGCCAAAACCCCCACAGCAAAATATTCACAGGCAGTCTCAATGCTGCCTTTTTAAAACAACAGGTAGAACGAGTAACGAGTTATTTCAACGCATGCTTGGCCAAGTCTGCTAACGACAAACCCCAAATGGCCTTTGGGGGAGTCGACAGTCTCGAAAGCCCCTCACCAGTCAACTTCATTCTCCTGGAAACTCCGAAAAGGTGTCACTGAAGCAGACAGTTCTGCCTATAAGTGAAAACCAGGGGATTAACAGCCAGGGCTTTTTGTTGTTGTTGTTGTTGTTACTTGGTTGGCCTGAGTTTTAAATGTCTGAGCCTTCAGGAAGATGAGAGGCTTCCATAGGTGAATGATATGGAATAACAAAGCTGTTTCCATTAAAAAAAAAAAAAAGTGGTTGGGCAGGTTTGAATGTAATCTGAGCAATCCTAAACCTCACCAGTGTGAAAAGTACAAGCAAAATTACATTTATGTCTCAATTGCACTGGCTCTGCAGCCCCCACTTCAAAAGCTCCTATTATTGAGGGAAGTTTTTTCAATGTATCTTTCTTCTCTAGCATCCTGGTTGGCACCTGTTGGGTGGGGCAGCCCCAACATCATCTCCCTCCTCTATTGCCCTGGCAGCCCAGCCCAGTAGAGAATGCTGTTTCTCTGTCCAGAATGCAATCTCCCTAGTGCTCCCAAAGAAGAAAAGCCTGCATGGCACTGAGCTCCCTTCAGTCCTTGCTGCACTAAAGCCATACTGGATTTCCATGCAGGAAAAAAAAAAATTGTGTCCCTTATTCAAACTCTGAGTCCTGCTCTGTTACCATGGTGCAGGGCAGCCAAGCTCCTGTCTTGAATCTCAAAAGTCCCTCAGGAAAACAGTTTCTTTAGATACCTACCTGAGGCCCTCTGGACTTAAAGGTCAGACTTTATCCTAGAAGTTGAGCTGGAGAAGAATTCCTCTTGTCTCCTCCCACCATCAGAAGGACCAGACATTAGTCTTCCTCCTCTGGGCCGCAGTCCCTACTCCCACACGTATTTGGGAGACCACTGTGAGGATGTGGGATCTGCCCCCATCTATGGGAAGTGGCTGCCCACAGCTGGCAGCCATGTTTCCACCGAGTGGCATTTGCTGCCTGGCCATAGTTAATTGGACCAGGAAAGACTTTTGAGCCAAGCTGGGTTTATTCAGATTCCCTCTCTCTCTCTCAAACCAGGGAGATATGATAATGATGACAGCCGTCTTCACCATCGTCATTACCAACTGTGGCTTTGGTAAAAAAGTTTTTTTTTTTTTTGAGACGGAGTTTCGCTCTGTCGCCCAGACTGGAGTGCAGTGGTGCGATCTCGGCTCACTGCAAGCTCCGCCTCCCGGGTTCCCGCCATTCTCCTGGCTCAGCCTCCCGAGTAGTTGGGACTACAGGTGCCCACAACCGCCCCCGGCTAATTTTTTGTATTTTTAGTAGAGACGGGGTTTCATCGTGGTCTCGATCTCCTGACCTTGTGATCTGCCCGCCTCGGCCTCCCAAAGTGCTGGGATTACAGGCGTGAGCCACCATACCCAGGCAAGAAAGTCTTTTAAGGTTGCCAGACAATCTCTCTGGATCTCTGTTGACTTGAGCTGAGCATTGGAAGGTCTGAGCCTGTCACTCCCTGAATGTACAGTGAGTACATTCAGGAGAACCTGTCTCAGACCACAGTCCTAAGAGTCATCATTACTGCCACAGTGGTCAAGGACAGCAAGCAGTCACTTGGTCCTCCAAGTCCCTGGCTTCAGGAGGTACTTCCTCACAATCACTCAAATCTGACTGATCTCGATGCCATTACACACCATGGATTACCGTATTCCATGGGTGAGAGCTCAAGGTCATACTCAAGCCTGAGGACCCCAGGAAACAAACATCTAAATCTACCTGTTTCCTGGGATTGCCCCTGGTACCAACTTCCATATCATCCAGGGTTCAGATGGGAGATAGAAACACTAAGTTTGGGGCTTTTTTTTTCTTCCTGAGACAGAGTCTCACTCTGTCCCCCAGGCTGAAGTGCAGTGACGCGATCTCAGCTCACTGCAACCTCTGCCAACCGGGTTCACACCATTCTCCTGCCTCGGCCTCCTAAGTAACTGGAATTACAGGCATGTGCCACCACGCTCAGCTAATTTTTTTGTATTTTTAGTAGAGACGGGGTTTCACCATGTTAGCCAGGATGGTCTCGTTCTCCTGACCTCGTGATCTGCCCGCCTCGGCCACCCAAAGTGATGGGATTACAGGAGTGAGCCACCGCGCCCCGCCAAGGGGGCTTTGTTTGTTTTTGTTTTTGTTTGTTTGTTTTTTGAGATGGAGTCTCTCTCTGTCACCCAGGCTGGGATGCAGTGGCGCGATCTCGGCTCACTGCAAGCTTCACCTCCCAGGTTCACGCCATTCTCCTGCCTCAGCCTCCCAAGTGGCTGGGACTACAGGCACCCGCCACGATGCCCAGCTAATTTTTTGTATTTTTAGTAGAGACGGGGTTTCACCGTGTTAGCCAGGATGGTCTCGATCTTCTGACCTCGTGATCCGCCTGCCTCGGCCTCCCAAAGTGCTGGGATTACAGGCATGGGCCACCGCGTCCAGCCCAAGGGGGCTTTTTATAACAAAGAGAATGTAATTTTTTTTAGAAAAGTGTCATTTAGAGATAAGGATGTTAACTTTGTATAGGGCAAAAAGGGAACATGAAGGTACCACACAGACAGCAACTGCAGGAAGTCGCTCCCACTCTTACGGATGCAGGGAACAAAGGAAGAAGTTGGAATTATTAATTTAGAGAAGGTTCTCTCAAAGTAGACCTCTGAAGAAAGGGTGCTATCCACATAGTGCTGTTAACCCTGAGGTTAGAGGAGGAATTCCCATGGGACTGGGACCCAAACTTCTATAAAGCGGTCACTGGCCAGCTGGTACTGGTATCACTGGGCAGGCATACTGTGGCAGATATTGCCAGCACTGGGAAAACTGCAGATGAATCCCAGTGCTGTTACGAGAAGGAACTGCTGCTGTCAGGGTGAAGATGCACTATGGGGCAGTCATTTCAGGAATAGAATATCTTCCAGTATCCTCTAGTTCCCCATATGGGCAGACCCTTACACAAAGCAGTTGGCAAATGCAGAAATGTGGTTTGTACAGTCCAGTCCCAGAATCACAAAGCAGAGTATAGAAGCATAGATTTGAAACTGACAGACCATAGCTTAATAACTGCACAGAAAGTGTGAGATAATATTTATCAAAACAGAACAAGGGTTCTAAATGGTAGAGGTGAGAAAAGAAGAATGGTCCTGGTTGAGAGAACAGCATAAGCAAAAAAAGACCCAGGGAATAGTGGTTGTTATATACAGCTGAGAGATGGGATTCCTAGGAGTGGAGGGCAGAGAAGAAGGAAAGTAGGAAAGAGATAGAAAAGTCAATTGCAGTCATATTGCAGAAGGTCGTGAGTGGCAAACTGGGAGGTTGGAACACTTTCCTATAGTCATTTGGAACCCACCAAACGTTTTTAATCAGGAAAGTAAAATGATCAAAGGCGGGTTTTTACAGAGATGGCAGAATGGAGAAAGGAATTGTCACTGTTTTCACTATTTTCATTTTTTAAAACTGTCACTGAAACAGCCAAAATATAGTTTTATTTTTTTTTTTTTTTTTTTTTTTGAGACGGAGTCTCGCTCTGCCGCCCAGGCTGGAGTGCAGTGGCCGGATCTCTGCTCACTGCAAGCTCCGCCTCCCGGGTTCACGCCATTCTCCTGCCTCAGCCTTCCGAGTAGCTGGGACTACAGGCGCCCGCCACCGCGCCCGGCTAGTTTTTTGTATTTTTTAGTAGAGACGGGGTTTCACCATGTTAGCCAGGATGGTCTTGATCTCCTGACCTCGTGATCCGCCCGTCTCGGCCTCCCAAAGTGCTGGGATTACAGGCTTGAGCCACCGCGCCCGGCCAATATAGTTTTATTTTAGCCACATCAACCGTTCTGCTTAAGTTTTCTAGGACAAACCATATTTTTCAAATGAAAGCTTTTTAAATGGGGGTTGGGAAGAAGGGGAAAGTTTCTCCTTCTCTACAAAATTTTATTTCCCTCATTGCCATGCTACCAAGTTAAAAATTACAGATTAGGTTTTCAACTACAAAGGGAAATACAGTAACTTGACAGAAGAAATTTGGCAACCGCCAACTTAGCCAAGTGACCAAGGAAAACATTCTCTGTAATAAGACATATCAACATCACACACCCCTTCATATGATTCACTAAGGACACTATATTTTTGTGGAATTCTTGCCAAAAATGCATAGCATCAGTCCAATTATGAAAAACCATATAAACCCAAACTGAGGGCTATTCTACAAAATAACTGATGAGTGCTCTGCAAAAGTGTGAATGCAGGTCATGGAAGACAAGCAAACATTGATATACAGTCCCAGACTGGAGGAAACTAAAGAGAAATGGCCACTAAATGCAATATGGGGGCCTGGATGAGGTCCTGGGGCAGAAAACGGGTGTCGGGAGAAAAACTGGTGAATTTTGAATAAGGGCTATAGTTCAGTTAATAGTACTATACCAATGTTAACTTCTTCTTGATAATTGTACCACAATTATAAATGTTTTGTTTTTGTTTTCTTTTGAGATGGAATCTTGCTCTGTTGCTCAGGCTGGAGTGCAGTGGCACGATCTTGGCTCACTGCAGCATCTGCCTCCAGGGCTCAAGCAATTCTCATGCCTCAGCCTCCCAAGTAGCTGGGATTACAGGCAGGTACCACCATGTCCAGCTAATTTTTTTATTTCGTAGAGATGGGGTTTCACCATGTTGGCCAGGTTGGTGTTGAACTCCTGACCTCAAATGATCTACCCACCTTGACCTCCCAAAGTGCTGGGATACAGGCGTGAGCCACAGCGTACAGCAAAAGTTTTGAGGTTTGTTTTTATTTGAGACAGCAATTCAATGTGTCACCTAGGCTGAAGTGCAGTGGTGTGATCTCAGCTCACTGCAGCCTCAGCCTCCTGGGCTCAAGTGATCTTCCCACCTCAGCCTCCTGAGTAGCTAGAACTACAGGCAAATGCCACCACACCCAGCTCATTTTTGTGTTTTTATTTTGTTTGTTTGTTTGTTTGCTTAGAATTGGGGTCTCACTGTGCTTCCCAGGTTGGTCTCAAACTCTGGGGCTCAAGCAATCCTCCTGCCTTGGCCTCCTAAGGTGCTGGGATTACAGGTATGAGCCACAGGGCCCAGCCTAAGATCTTATCATTAAGGTGGCTCATGCCTGTAATCACAGCACTTTGGGAGGTCAAGACAGGTGAATCAGGAGTTCGAGACCAGTCTGGCCAACAAGGCGAAACCCCATCTCTACTAAAAATACAAAAATTAGCCAGGTGTGTTGGTGGGTACCTGTAATCCCAGCTACTTGGGAGGCTGAGGCAGAAGAATTGCTTGAACCTGGGAGACAGAGTTTGCAGTGAGCCAAGATCACGTCACTTCACTCCAGCCTGGGTGACAGAGCAAGACTCTCAAAAAAAAAAAAAAGGGATCTTATAATTAGAGATGTGGAGTGAGATATATAAGAAAATTCTCTGTGCTGATTTTGTAATTTTTCAGTAAATCTAAAATGAGTTCAAAATATAAAGTATTTTTTTAAAAAAACCACATATTTATTTACGTGGACTAGAACCCCATAAGATTTCCAGCCATTATCCAATTTAGCTTGGATAAGCAAACAATTCCAAAGCACTTTTTCTAGACAACAAAGACATGGGCAATAGCCTCAGCACACCAGACAGGTAGGATGTTACTTAGGACAGAGGCATGGGTAAGGTAGATTAGACAATGGGGCCTAGTGAAGGAGAGATGACAGGTGAGCAAAGACCAACATTGTCTGCTTCCTAATGGAGCCAGGGACCAGCCTGGTTTACAAGACAGGATAATAAGCCTCCTTCAACCAAACCACACCTCGAAACCTGCTCCCAGGACCCACACCTCAGTCATCTTTGCCTCCTCCTTCGCATCCCCATAAATCAGTCATCAAGTTCTGTTGACTCTGTCTCAATATTCTTCAACCCACCACCGCCTCTTCCCTTTATTCCACCTTCAGCCATTGTCTGTTGCTCTCTTGTTGTAATATGACCAAAGCCAAGATGGCCATGACCAGTCGTCAAGCTCTTTTGGTGAATATGGGGGACCTCCAATGTTTGGAGGTGATTAAGAGTTACAGGCTCCTCAACCCTTCCTCTTACCCAGGTGGTATGTCACAATGCAAGCAAGCCTCAGATCGAGTTCTACCATACCATCAACCATTTATGGGTAAGCAGGTCCCCAGAGAATCAAACTACCTGGGCCTAAGCAGGGCAAAGTCACTGTTCTCAGGGTTTTGAGGTACTTTGTAAAGTACAATTAATAGTGTTCTAAGGACAGATTTACTTCCCATCTAATTAAATTAGGCAATAGAATTCACCCATGAACGGGGGACTTGGAACTTTCAGTGTCCTAGACCTGTATTAGCCTTGTTCTTGAACCCCATTTGTGCAAGAGTGGATTTCCAACCAATTAGATATCTTGAACATCATTTATTTTACCAACAAAAATTATTTCTAACATCCCTTACGTTAATTAACAGACCAGATAGTACAGATTCAGACAGGGATATCAGATGGCAGGCCTGGAATGTGAATTCCTGACTAGATTAATCCAAATGTTAACTACCTCTAAATTAGAATTTAAAGTTAACTTACACCTACATGGAGAGATATATCAAACTGTCTATATTAATTTTTTTAGTAAATTACAGGAAATGTAACAATTTCTATATTCTAGTAGGTGCTGGGGATAATGCTGAACCAGAACAGACGTGGACCCTGTTCACAAGGAGCCTATAGTCCAACAGGGACAGACACCACTCATACAATCCCACCAATCAATATAGAATTAGTCAGAGATGTATGCTCAGAAGAAACTGAACACAATTCTAGAAGAACCAATAACAAACGATATGGCCTTTCAGGAAGAATCAAGGAACATCACCACTTTCTGGGTGTTTTTTTGTTTTTTTGTTTTTTTTTGAGACAGAGTCTCACTCTGTCACCCAGGCTGGAGTACAGTGGTGTGACCTCAGCTCACTGCAACCTCCACCTCCTGAGTTCAAGCGATTCTTCTGCCTCAGCCTCCCCAAGAGGCTGGGATTACAGGCGCACACCACCACGCCCAGCTAATTTTTGTATTTTTAGTAAAGACGAGGTTTCATGATGTTGGCCAGGCTGGTCTTGAACTCCTGACCTCAAGTGATCTGCCCGCCTCGGCCTCCCAAAATGCTGGGATTATAGGTGTGAGCCACCATGCCTAGCTGCAACTGAGCAGAAATCTGAAAAATTAAAAAAAAAAAAAACTTGGTAAAGGGAAGTGGAAATGGGGACAAGAACTATAAGCAGAGAGGACAATCTGGCAGGACAGAAGGACAGAAGGAAGGCCAGTATGGCAAGAACAGAGAGAACCCTCTCCTAACTGGCTCCCCCATCCCTGTGGTCTGTCTCCATCGACTCCATTGCACACACCTGCCCACTAGCAATTTGCAGGCCGCATCTCCAGGTCATGACAGTATATTATTCCATTATGTATTTGGAATTTTCTTTAAATAGACTGACTTTTCACATTTACACAAAAATGAGAAAGGAAGCTTTGTACCATCTCTCTGAGTATAAAACGAGTATCACTCATCATAAAGGAAGGTAATTCTAAATACAATACAATGCAAAAGACATTATTAATTTCAGGCTATAGACAGTCTCAACAGAAAGCTCTGAGTGGGTCTGTTCTCTTAGCTAATAAAGCAGTGTTAGAACGTTATTAGAGAAAAGAACTCTAAATTAAGATGTTATCCTTGAGTTAACAGAAGGATTCTAAGAAAAACAAAAGAAGACCATTCTATTTAATGCCTTGTCTGTAAAACTCCTAAAACCGTGTAAACCTCCCAACAGTGGCATATGTGTCACATATTGAGAAACAGTCCTGTAAGTAATATTTCTAGAGTCCCAAAATGATAGGCGTGAGGAAGTAGGCGTTATTCTCCCATATTGCTGATAAGGAAGCTGAAGGTCAAAGAGTTTCAGCGTCCTACACAAGGTGCACACTAATAGGATGTGATAGAACCAGAATTGGTACCAGGAAGTCCAACTCTAGAACATGTGTTTTTTGTAACTATGAACTCTGTCATATTGTACAGTTTGGCGGAGAAGGGGAAAGAGGAAAGGTATAAGGAGGAGGAGAGAAAAGAGAGAAACAAAGAGGAGATGGAAGGGAAGGAAGAAAAACAGGTAAGTAGGAAGAGAGAGAGGGAGGAGAGAAGGAAGGAAGAAAGTAGGAAGGAAAAGAAAGGGGGAAAGAAAAGGAGGGAGGAAGAAAAGGAAAGAATGAAGGAAAAAGAGGGAAGGAAGGAAGGAAGGAACAAGGGAGGGAGGGAGGGGAGGGGAGGAATGAGAAGAAGGAAAGGAGGGAGTCAGTCTTAATTAAAGTCCATCAGATATGCTTCCTCACTATGTTTTCTAACTCAGTCATAAGAAAGGAATCAAAAGATAGTGATTTCCACAACCTGGTTCCAACATTGGTCTGCAAATTCAGGGCCACTCCTCCTACTGGACTCCCAGCAGATAACTAATTGCCTATGGCTTTCTTGCCACCAAGCCCAACTGTAACTCCAGAATTCTTCTCAACACTGCACTCTAAGAAACCTCTAAGAAGAGTGAGGCTAGGTGCTTAAGATAAAGCCTATTGCCAATCCCTCTCCTAGCTTATCCTCCATTTGAATCAACTCATAGTTCTTGACTTTCATCTGCTTAGTTAAATGAGGAAAGGAAGTAATAAACAGGTGATGAAAGGCTATTTTTATATTTTTCAACATTAATAGTCTGACATTAAGTTTCCAACATTCACCCTATAAAAATTGTTCAAATCTCCCATATAATCTTCCTAAATGGTCACTCTCCCTCATTAGGTCTGTATTATAGAAGAACAATGTCAGGTATAATGCCTTCTCAATCAAGAACAAAACAATTGGGCCGGGCGCGGTGGCTCAAGCCTGTAATCCCAGCACTTTGGGAGGCCGAGACGGGCGGATCACGAGGTCAGGAGATCGAGACCATCCTGGCTAACACAGTGAAACCCCGTCTCTACTAAAAATACAAAAACTTAGCCGGGCGAGGTGGCAGGCGCCTGTAGTCCCAGCTACTCGGGAGGCTGAGGCAGGAGAATGGCGTGAACCCGGGAGGCGGAGCTTGCAGTGAGCTGAGATCCGGCCACTGCACTCCAGCCTGGGTGACAGAGCCAGACTCCGTCTCAAAAAAAAAAAAAAAAAGAACAAAACAATTAATTTGCTGCTTCTTCCAGACAGGACTTTCAAAGAGAAGACAAGGGGAGGGGGATCACAGTGAAACAAGTAAGTCCCAGGTTTTGTCCTGAGATCATTAGAAATGCCACCTGCTGGCTTATACTTTCTTCATCTGTGATCCAGTAGATTAAAGACCCACAAAGAGGCTCCTAGACTTTCCAGATAAGACTTAGTTGCACTGGTAAGGCATGCTTCATAGTTTTCCAGCAAGTGAGTCAATGAATTTTTGAACACCATGGTATTTTTGTTGAAAACTTTCCTGTCATCAATGTCCTCCTTCCAGATCTCCAGCCCCTTACTTGGCTTTATTTTTATTGCACTTTGCACAACCTGAAACTACATTATACACTTATTTGCTTCCTTGTTTATTGTCTGTGTCCTGCAGGAGACTATCTGCTCCTTGAAGATAGGCATCCTATCTGCCATAAACATGCCTGCTCTCGAGTGCCTATAGCAAAGCACAGCATGCAGGGCGTCTACATGAGCACCCAAGAGAAAGAGGGAGGGGATCCATGGATTTTCAATGCCTCCCACTAGAAGGAGGTAGTGAAAACAAGCATAGTGATGAAGAACGTGGACTGTCTAGGTTGGCTGCCAAGATCTTACTCCCGGCTCTATTACTAGCCACAGTTTGGCCTGAATAGGGATAATGTGACCTACTTCAAATGACTTTCAGAAAAAAGAAAATGAACTCATGGATGTAAGACATTCAATGCCTGGTACAGAGTAAGAATTTAATAATAATTAAGTTATTAAGCAAGACCTTTCCAAACCTCTTTTTAAAAATATATTAAAAAAATCTATTCCAGGGAAAATCATAACAAGATCTCAGCAAACAATGAATTTGTTCTTCCTCCTACGGACATCTAGAACAACAACGTCTAACTAAGCTGATGCCACTGATGTCGGTTTATAAGCTTGGAAGCCTTCTTGTGATTCTAATGCCTTCTTAAAAGAATTCCTGGGGATATGAGGTAGTGTGGGAGGTGAAATCCATTTGGATGCCTGGGAATTTTTGTCTTCTGATCCTCTATCTAAAGTGTTCTTTTCTCAGCTACAGAGATTTTCTCTGGATCATCCTCAACATGCATTGAGTCGCATTAAATGTTCTCATCAGTTAGGTGTTTATAAATCACACCACAATTTGCTGCTTTGGAATCTATTTGATTTTATCACCTTTCCTATAATTATATACTCCCCCTCCTATAAGTAGATCTCATTCAACTTGTAACAACAAGTTCAAGGGCATTCATTATACTTCAAGCTCTCTGTAACAAACATTCAATAGCAATGGCAATGAGCAACTCTGAAATTCATTTCTAATTTTTAAAATTATAGCAACTGTTATAAATTATGAGCATCAGATGCAATAAGTGCCCAAGATGAAAAATAATAAACTTGTACACTGCCTCTGATGCTTAGATTTGCAAAGAAGAAAGCAAAAAGTATTCTGATGTACAAAATAATAGGTAATAAAGCCTTTTTAAAAAATCTGGTGTAAAATTTGATTCCAATAGCCTTCTTGGCAAAGAGATTTCCTGTTGCTATTTAAATGTAAATGAGTCATGAAGGTTGTGTCAGAAATATTTAACTCAAAACCAGATCCAATATAGCTAAAGAAGCACAGAACGAAGCCCAACCAACCATTTCCACAATAAAATGTTTGAGTTTTCAGATTTTGATAACTTTATATATCTAGAAACAGAGGGAAGTGATAAATGGGTACAATTAAGATACTCTACATGCCATTTATTAAATATTGTGTGACATGCAACTGTATAGATTTCTAGCCTAACCAATCACAAATCTAATCAGAACATTTAACACTTTGTCTTGATGGTGCTTTGGAGAATTCAACTATCGATTAAAACATATTTATGTGTCCTTTCACAACAATCCATTTTAAGAGTCTTTGATTTTTTTCAAAGAGGAAAAGAAAAAAAAGACATTTAATTGTGGCCTTAATGTCCTAACAAGAAACATAAGCTTGAAATCATCTCTCTGTTTCAATCCAGTGAAGCAGACATGCAATTTAAAAGAATTTAAAAGAATTAATCACAGCTGCGAGAATGTGGTCTACAGAGACTTTTACTCAACCAAATATTAATACAATTCACCCAGCTAATTCTCCTTGTTTGGAGGGAAAATATCCATGTAGACTTGCAATAGAAGATAAACACTAGAATTTGTTCAAGAATAACAACAACAATAGTAACAGCAACAACAATTTAACAAGCACTGACTAGGTACCAGACACTCTGCTAAATTGTTTTTTTCTTTTTTTCTTTTTTCTTTTTTTTTTTTTTGAGATGGAGTCTCACTCTGTCACCAGGCCGGAGTACAGTGGCACCATCTCGGCTCACTACAGCCTCCACCTCCCGGGTTCAAGTGATTCTCCTGCCTCAGCCTCCCAAGTAGCTGGGACTACAAGTGTGCGCCACTACACCCAGCTAATTTTTGTATTTTTAGTAGAGACAGGGTTTCACCATGCTGGCGAGGATGGTCTTGATCTCTTGATCTTGTGATCCACCCACCTCGGCCTCCCAAAGTGCTGGGATTATAGGGGTTAGCCACTGAGCCTGCCCTCTGCTAAAATTCTATATGCAAAATCTTATTTATTGAAGACAACCCTGTGATGTGTAGGTATTGCAGTCAGTTGGGTTACTGTCACCCTCTCCTGTTTCCATGTGATTTTCAATGCTTCCCACTAGAGTAGATAGCGTGTGTTTCTGCCTACCAGGCTTGGCCAGGTGACTTGCTTTGGTCAGTGAGATCCAGCAGACATAATTGCATAAGAAACTTCCAGTGGGCTTGCAACATTTTCTTGACCTCTGGTTCTTCTGCCTTATTTCATGAGAAGAAAAGGCCCCAAGTAGCTGCCAAGTACCAGAATGATAAAGGCACAAGGAGTAGATCTGAAGCCAATTGGCCTGGAGTCGGTACAAACCGCAGTCAACCCACAGGCCATGAACAGGAAAAATAAATGTTTTCTGCTGTAAGTCATTGAGTTTTTTAGATTAATACATAGCATCATTATATATGAAGTTGGCTCATTCAGTGTATTAGTTTGCTAGGGCTGCCATAACAAAGTACCACAAACTGGGTGGCTTACACAAGAGAAATGCATTATCTCACAGTTCTGGAGCCTAGAAGTCGAAAGTCAAAGTGTCAGCATGGTTGGTTTCGTCTGAGGGTTGTGGGGGAATGATCTGTTCTGGGCCTCTCTCCTTGGTTTGTAGACAGTCATCTTCTCCCTGTATCTCTTCCATCATCTTCCTTTCCTTCCTTCAGAAAACATGTCTCCGTGTCCAAATTTCCCCTTTTTATAAGGGCACCAGTATTGAATTAGGACCCACCCTAATGATCTCCCTTTAACTTGATTGTTTCTGTAAAGTCTTTATTTTCAAATAAGGTCACATTCTGAAGTACTAAGAGTTGGGACTTCAACATATAAATTTTGGAGGGACATATTCCAACCCATAGCATTCAGGTACTATTTTTAATACCCAGTTTACATCTGTAGAAATTGAGTGTCAGATAAAGTAACTTTTTCAAGATCACAGAGCAGAGATATGTGAAGCACTGAGCTTGAAGTCAGACATCTGACAGTCTTTGTTCTTAAAACGTCCGCTATCCTGCCTACTCACTACTTTGCACAAAATGCCCACGGTGAATTTTTGGAAGCTGATGGGTTTATCTGTTATGTATTATTCTCATACAGACATATATAGACACTACTTATGAACATGGCTTTCTATTTTACTATTTTATCAGAAATACAGGGACTCTCACTAAAGCCTTAAAATATAAGAACTGGTATTCTGTAAAACTTCATTTATTAAATATTTCTGGAGCACCAACTGTGAGCTAGGTCCCCCAGAGGGCAATGATGAGCAAAAACATTCTCAATTTCCTGCCCATACCGAGCCCACAGTTAAATGAGGGTGACAGATGGATCAAACCATCACACAGCTTCCTCTGAAATCACAGCTGTGATCCATATTACAAAAGGAAGTTACATGGTTCTATGAGAGTGTAAAAGACTCAACAGTTGTAACCTAGTCAGAGATGCCAAGGGCAGCTAAAAAATCAAGAAACTAGCCAAGATCTCAAGTGTGAGGAGGAACCAAGTAGGCAAAGACACAGGAGAAGAATGTTCTGGAAAATAAGGAGACACCATATCCAGAGACTTAGTAGCAGAAGGGAGCTGACATGGTTTGGCTGTGTCCCCACCCACATCTCATCTTGAATTATAGTTCCCATAATCCCCACATGTCATGGGAGGGACCTGGTGGGAGGAAATTGAATCATGGAGGTGGCTACCTCCACACCGTTCTCATGATAGTGAGTTCTCAAGAGATCTGATGGTTTTATAAGATTTTTTTCCTTTTGCTCGGCACTTCTCCTTCCTGCTACCATGTGGAAGAAGACATGTTTGCTTCCCCTTCCACTATAATTATAAGTTTTCTGAGGCCTCCCCAGCCACGCAGAACTGTGAGTCAATTAGACCTATTTCCTTTAAAAATTACCCAGTCTAGGGTATGTCTTTTTCTTGGGTATGTCTTTATTAGCAGCATGAGAATGGACTAATACAGGAATGCAGCATACCCAATGAAGTGAAAAGAAGTCCAAAAGCAAACAAACAAACAAAAACAAAAGAAGTCCAGATCATCTAGAGCATGAAAATTCCAAGGCGACACGGCAGGAGACACATCTGGCAAGGTAGGTGTTATCAAATGTGAGCACCTGCTGCTCAGTGATCCTATGCAGTAGGCACCATCACCAGCCTCATTTTCAGATGGAAAAAATGAGCTCAAAATCTTTCCCTAGGCCAACCAGCTGCTACATAGGAGAGCAGAGGCTCAAACCCAAGCAGGACAGGCTATGGGGCCAGGCACTAGCCACCACACTGTGTTGTCACACAAAGCAAAAGGAAAAAAGGACCACTACTTAGTGGAATAGCTGCTACAATCACTACCCACAGCATGGATGGCAACATCATCATGATGCCTCTTTTGGGCCTACATATATCTTGTGACCACTGATATATTTGATGGTATTTTCACAATCTTATTTTATCATTTCCTGGGTAAAATATATTATATTGAATTTTACACAACTGCCATTTTTATATATTAAAAAACGGTCCACTCTTAGCAATTTCATGTTTTCACCTAATTAATTATAGCAATGTAAATATAACATGTGGACTGTTGAACAAATGATCATGAAATGAACAGGTGTGGCACTCCCATCCAGATAAAGAGACAGAATGTCAACAGTGCCCCAGGAGACCTCTGTGTCCCCTTCCCAAGGACATGTGTTCAGAGATGTGCCAAGGGCTGGGGAGACAGCAGTGGTCCACCCTCAGAGCAGATAAGAAGGAAAACGGGTATTTCCATGAAAAACGATCCACTTTTGATGTCAGATATGCCTGGCAGGTGTCTACTCTGATTTGAGTCTCAATTCGAGGGCAAAAAGAGAGCCAGACAAAACATTTCTTCAGCCACTGTAACAGTGCTTAGCATCCATGTCATTTAGAGAACTTCATCACAGCTTTTCCACAGACAGTTCTGAGTCTTAACGAACTGCCGCTATCCAGCAGCACTCCCTTCTTGAAGAAAACCCAACTTCCAGCCCCCACAGTAGAATGAATCACCTCATTGACCATTGTCCGGGAGCCCAAGAAGGTCAAATAGCAAGGCCTTGAGTTGGCCTCTTCCACAGTCACCAGTCTTTGGGTGGCTGCACATCCTCTATGTCAGGTAAATGCTGTGCCCTGGGCCCAGCCTGACAGCTGGGGCACCTGCATGTTTAGCTTGGCTCTCAGCAAAGGCGCACTGGAGGCTGGTTTCCAACACAGCTTAAACACAATTAACTTTCATTTGATGTGGCCTGCCTCTCTCTGCTCCTAATGTTCCCTCAGGACCCGGGATCCAATAAAGTCCAGCATGTGACTAAGAAAGCCAGGCAGAGAAACTGACCAAATATTGTTCAACGTGATATTACAAACCTATGGGAAAGGAGTTTAATTAAAGACCACAACAATTCTTTGGGGGAATGTTTCTTTTATTAACCATTCCTGCCGAACAAAGCAGCTTTAAACAAACCCTGACTGCTTGGAAAGTGTGTGTGCCCGAGATTTCTTTTTTCTTCTTAATCTGTTCTGCTTTTTGGTTATTTGGTCATTAGGAAAATCAGAAGTGACTTGGACCCAAGAAATCCAATTTAAGTAAGCTCATTCTACATTTATAAATATGAGCAGATGACATTTAAAACAGACAAACCAACAGGGACAGTTCTAAGTGTGAAATTGTAGTTCAGCATAAAGTATTACCATAAATATATAGAGGAGCTATTTGTGGATCAACTAACAAGTTCAGGGCATTTCCGTGAAATGTATGCACAGCCTGAATGTGGATAAGACATTTAAAAATGTAGAGGAAATGCAATTCTTTTACTCTGTAGTATAATAAAACCACTAGTTAGTGTCACTGATATGATAGCACCAATTGCCAAAGAGTGAAAACGCAGAAATCAAAATGGAAGACCCACATCTGATGGAGCAAAGAAATTGGATTTTTAGGTATTGGAAAAGAGGAAATACCACTGAGGAGTTAAGACAAGAGTGTATGAATTTTTTTAAAACTCAAGAAAAGTCAGAGGATATATAAATCTAAAATTGACTCATGAGTACATTCAAACATTCCAAGGCTATGCAATAAGTTGGATGCGCTGATTATTGAAGTCTCGCTCATGGAGAAAGTGTGTAGGACAAATGAAACAAATGTAAAAATGTGCATGGGATATGAGTTTACTTTTCTCAAAAATGCCAAGAAAATATGCAAAGAAACAGAATAAACATTCTGTAAAGATGGAATTCTATAATATTCTCCCACCCACATTTCCATTACCAATACATGCATTCGTTCCTAAATGATATATATAATATGACTCTCATATCTAGGTATATGTACCCTAGGAGACCGTTTCTTTGCCTAACCTTGAGTGAGTGACATGTGACAGATTGTATTTTCCAAAGATGGCTTTGACAACATCCCCCATCCCACATACTCTTTTTGAAATGAGACCTTACAATACCTCATCAAGTGGTGGAGTTTATTTCTATGCCCCTTTGACTCTGGGCAGGCACCATGACTCCTTTGACCAGTGTAATATAGCAGAAGTAACATTGTGCCAGTTACACGTGTCACCCTTAACTGGCCTGGCAGCTTCCAATTCCTGCTTCTTGAAAGTCAGTCACCATACAAAAAATACCACTGCCCTGAAACCATCTTGCTCTGAGAAACTGAGCCACATGAAGAGGCTTTAGAGGAAATTAGATAGATGATGGATGGATGGATGGATGGATAGATAGATAGACAGACAGACAGACAGACAGACAGACAGACAGATAGATAGATAGATAGATAGATAGATAGATAGATAGATAGATAGATAGATAGATAGATAGATAGATGTCAAGAAACACTGCAGTACCAGGCATGTGACTATAAAGGTTATCTTGGAAGTGGATCATCCAGCCCCATAGGCCCAGCTGATGACCTGCAGGTCAGACCCAAACTGCCCTACCAAGCTGTTCCCAAATTCCTGACCCACAAAATCAAAAGCAAAATAAAATGGTTATCTTAAGCTACAAACTAGGTAGTTTATTATGTAGCAATAGATAACTGCAACGTTGTCTCCCATATTGGACTTTTCCTGGAATACATATGCATTCTACCCAGGTTGAAAATTCTAAGGTTTTTATCCTTTCTTGAAATTTTGAGTCATGCAACCTTTTAATACCTCTTCAGAAATCTCAATGCTACCAACAATTCTAATGTTCGGTTTTCTTTTGTTAATGAATTAGGAGGAAATATCAGGGTTTGCCTTCTGAGGACCCCCTTCATCTGCACACCTGGGACCGTTTGTGAAATATGCAGATTCCTGGGCCTCATCTCAACCCACTGAATACTCTTTGAGGGGTAGAGCTTAGGAACCTGTATTTTTTAAACATTCCCACTATAGCCAACACACATACATTCTGCTTTCATGACCCTCCTAAATTCTAAGCCTGCTTATTTTCAAGGCAATTTCTAAAGTAATCCTAGAGGCATTTTGGCAGTTGCAGTAGTAAGACATTTGGACCTGTCAATACCATGATTTCACGCACTTCAACATACTATTTGGTACAATTGTACATGGCATAAGATGAGTCTGTTGTACTCACCCTCTTTAGTTAAGCAACCAATTTTCTGCAAAATAAACTTGGTATGTGAACACCAACAGTTCATCACAAATCTACCAGCCATTTTTTCTGGTGAAGGAAAATCAGTAGTAAAATTCAATTCAAACAAGTTTTCTTAGGTAATAACAATATGATACCTTGCAAGGTGGCATTGGTAATGGTATAAAGAAGAGAGGGGCCCCTGACCTCTGGCAACTCAATTTGGTAAGGAAAGCAGTCAGTTACATAAATAACACTTCCCATTATGCAGATGGCAACAGACAGCCACAAAAGCAGCATTCTGCTGTACTTGGCACCTAAGACCTACCAATCTTGAGCAAGAGGCAGGGCTATGTTTGCAAAGCAGATCTGAGAGGAGCTTTTTATTTTCAATAAGGAGAACTTACTCCTCCAGGATAGAACTGCCATAGAGCACAGTCAAACCCTTTCACAACAGATGAGGGTGAAACAATAGTTAATTGAGAGGACCAGGGCCACTTATGAGCAAAGCAATGAGTTTGGTCACAAACTATTAATAACACAGATTAATGATTCACTGAATCCTGTCAACGTGATGACAACCCAAACTTTTCAAGTAGGAGAAGTAAAACTCCATTGAGGAAAGAAATAGTCCCAGGCCACAAGAAACTAATAAGCAAATAAATGACTTCAATGTCCATGCAGTGATGTCACGGCTCTGTTTGTGGAGATTTTTAAGGACTGGAAGAGGTGAAGAATATGATCACCCAAGGATTGAAGCAAGTAAAGGCAGATCAGAGCAATTAGAAGAGTTGATTATGTTATCTGTGTGGTACCTATAACTCACTAAAGGCTTTCAGTATTTTCATCTAATCCTAATCATCTTAGTGCAGTTGGTAAAGCCAGTGTTTTAGATTTTACTAATTTTAGATCAAGGGCAGTCAAGCGATTTGGCCAAGGTCACACCACAATAGCAGCATGAAAGCCAGAATTCCAGATGTTCTGACACTAATTCCACAGCTCTGCGCAGAGGGCATTCAGAGGTGCATCCCCTGTATGGTGAAGAGTTGGCTCCCACTGATGGAGAGGTACACAGACAGGTTGGGCTTTAGGTGGAAGAACCTAGGCCTAACCCAGCCTCCAGCAGTGTAATTTTGCCCAAATCCCTTCATCTCCATAGGCCTCAGTTTCCTCATCTGTAAAATCAGCATGCTGTGCCAGACTCAGAGAAATAAGAGGAAAAGCCAGAAGCAGGCTGATGTTACCCCCTGCCCTGTGTTTTGTAAAATTCCGAGGCCATGAAAGACATAATGCAAGAAGAGCTGAGGAAGAAGAGGGGAGAGAAAGACAGCTTTGGGAAAAGAGCAGAGAAGGGAGGAGTAATTCCTCCAAACCAGAAAGGGGACAGGGGTCTCTGTGTCCTTGGAATGGCTGCAACATAGAACCTGCTGGCTGCCAGATCTCAGGAGGGATTGCTGTGTAGAGCAAGGGAGAAGACAAGAGGCCCAGGCCTCAGGTCTCCTAGCTTGGCCAAAGAGCCCCATCTCCTCAGATGGGCAAAGCCACCAGAACCAAGGGTTCTATGCAATGGACACTTGCAAATAGCAAGTAATCAGTGTGGACCCATGCCTTATCACCCCGGATGTTTTATGGTCAGTGCAGATGTGGCAGGAGGGAACACAATTTAAGAATCACCGAGGTACCACATTGCTACTAAACTATCTCACTCATTAATTCCTCTGCAACTAGTTTTTCCTCCAGCACATAACACATCACTCTCTCTTCTACTGAGCCCCAGAAGAACTAGCTCACTTGCCTTAAGGGACGATGTTTTATGAAAAGAAAAGAGCAAAATATTAGACTCACTGAGGGAAAAGTGGATCCATGACTCTGTCATCTCCTGCTCGCTTGAGGGCATCTGCTCATTGACTAAAATGACAAAGCCAGCGAAGACCACTATTATAACACTTCTCTGCTGTGTCGTCTCCAATTCCTAAAGATAACTGAATTGAGTTGCATTGAACTGGTTGCCTTTTGTGTTTCAAACTGCAATCAATATTAGCCACCAAAAATTCTACTGTGGCTTCCCTGCTTGCCTAACAAGGAAGGTGAACAGGGCATACAGGGCTGTTTCACTAGGACCACCAAATAATTTTTATTAGCAACTCCATCACATTTAACTAGCTCCTTTAGTAACATTAAGGAAAATCTATGTCAGAGGTTTGTCAGCCTTTGATGGATGTTTTCATTCTTGGAGCGTTATTATTGCTCTCCTTATGTGGCCAGGCTGCAATGGGGGAGTGTACGCTGATTAGACACTGTACTCCATCTGCCACCATGCCCTGGGGCTAGGATGTTGTCGCCGGAGCCCAACACTGGTCTTGACAATTACATAATCCCACTGAACAGAAAGGACAGGCAATTGTTTCAGGGAGGTTTCTCTACTTCTTTTACCTAGAAAATCCTGAGCCTTTCACTGGTGCTGGTCTGAAATAGCAAGATGAATTGAGAAGAAATCAGTTCATTTGTCATTTGGCCAGTCAGGCTACCAGTGCCTTGTTTTATGTTGAACAGGCTTAATGCAGTCATAATCAGTGATGAGAGTAGCTAGATTAGGGCAAAAAACCACACTGTATACTGGCCACAGCTTTGTTCTAAGATCCTATACCAAGCATTGTTGTTACTGTTTTAGCCAAAGTCTCTTGTAATTTTTCTGGTGTTGTTGTTGTTGTTTTTGATGGAGTCTCACTCTGTCACCAGGCTGTGAGTATAGTGGCATGATCTCGGCTCACTGCAACCTCCGACTCCCTGGTTCAAGCTATTCTCTTGCCTCAGCCTCCCGAGTAGCTGGGATTACAGGCATGCACCACCACGCCCAGATAATTTTTGTATTTTTAGTAGAGATAGGGTTTCACCGTATTGGCCAGGATGGTCTCGATCTCCTGACCTTGTGATACACCCACCTGGGCCTTCCAAATTGCTGGGATTACAGGCATGAGCCACCATGCCTGGCCAATTTTTCTGGTTTTTAAAGGAATATGTTCTCTTCGAAAATTGGAAAGTTATATATATTTTAAAGGCTATAAATGTATATTTAGTGTTTGTGTTAGTTTGTATTTTCTCAAAGATGGCTACATACACACCCCCCTACCCCAATCCTCAAGTTCTTCTAACAATGGGATATTAACACTTCTCCACACTGAGAATCCATGTTCTCTTCCCTTGAAACTGTGTGGGTCTTTGTAACTTCATTGACAAATTAAAATTCAGTGGAGATGATGCTATGTAACTTCCAAGATTAGGTCATAAAAGGTGATGTGGCTTCAGCTTGCACTTGCCTGCTCTCTCTCTTTTTTCCTCTGCCTTCTCCTCTTCCTCCGCTTCTTCATCCTTCTCTCTCTCTTTCTCTCTCTTTCTCACTCACTGTCTCAAAATATATGCCTTGGGGAGCCTTGAGCTGACATGTAGGCAGTCTCTATGCTGGAGAGATCACATGGAAAGGTTAGACAGGGAAAGATGCCCAAAAGCCCTAGCCATTCTAGCCTCCAGCTGTTTCAGTCTCCCCAGCTCAGGCACCAGACATATGAGTGAGCCTTCAGATGATTCCAGCCTTCTATCTATCCCAAATGATCCCAAGGAAAACAGAGATAAGCTGCCCTGACGACTCCTAGACTGCATCCAGACTGCATACTCAAGAATCAATCAAGTTTTGGAGAGTTGTTTGTCATACAGCATCAGATAACTAGAACAACCTCATCAACTGCAGATAGACCATTGTTACCACGTTGGTGTCTATTAATATCAAATGATAAATGAATTTCTTGTTCATTCCAAAGCAAAGAAACACTTGCTCCACCAAGCAGTTTTTGTAAATTATCAGTGTGAAATGTAGAACCAATTCTCTTTGACAAAGCAAGTTATCTTGGTGGGCCAGGCCACAGAAGCCTGCTCAACCCCTAATCCAACAGGATAGTCCTCCAACATGAAAAGTAATGTTTCTTCCTTTATTTTAGCTTCATAAGGATGTATTTTACCTCAAGGATGCTTTCACGCCTGGATGTGTTACCACCATAAACAATTTGATCAATTTCATACAGTAAATGTTAAGGAGTTCAGTGAGGGAGAGATTACTATGGATTGTAGTCATTGGGGAAAGTTTCATGGAAAATTTAGAAGCTGTGTTCATTGAGCCAAAGAGGTGAAAAACTGGGTTGACAGAAAGGAAGCATAGTGGCCATCTGTGTTTTTTTCCTTCCCCAGCATCATGACGCCTAATGGTAACTACACTAAAATGTTCCGTAAGACCTTTTTACTCAGCTGGACATTTAAAGGCTCACACCTTTAATCCAAGCACTTTGGGAGGTCAAGGCGGGTAGATGGATTGAAGCCAGGAGTTTGAGACAAACCTGGCCAACGTGGCGAAACTCCGTCTCTACTGAAAATGTGAAAATTATCCTGGTATGTTGATGTGCATGTATAATCCCAGCTACACAGGAGGCTGAGGCAGGAGAATCGCTTGAACCCGGGAGGCAGAGCCTGTAGTGAGCCGAGATTGAGCCACTACACTCCAGCCTGGGCAACAGAGTAAGACTCCATCTCAAAAAAAAAAAAAAAAGTAGGTAGTAATCAAATTGGCAGACAAATTGCTTGACTCAGTTGTCCTTACTGTGACATAAAGAAGAAATAAAAAAGAAAATAATCCATAATGAGCTATGTATTTCAACATATAAATGTGTGAGCATTATTATTGTAGGCCAGCAGTCAGCAAACTTTTTCTGTAAAGGATGAGAAAGTAAATATTTTAGGCTTTGTGGGCAACATAGGATCTTTGTTGTATAGTCTTTTTTTTTTTTTTTTACAACCCTTTAAAAATGTAAAGACCATCCTTAGCTCATGGGTTGTGCAAAAGCAGATCACAGGGTGGATTTGGGCTACAGGCCCTAGTTTGCTGATTCCTGCCCTAGGCTAGACCATATAACAAGACATCAGGGGCTGGCACCTTCTTATAATGAGTTGGTTTGCAGTTGACATGTTGAAATAAAGGCTAAATAAGTACACTTGTGTATAGCTGTGCATCAAACCACCCTGGATGCCACAGTCAGTGTGGATTCATACAGGCACGCTGGATCAAGTGTTCAGTGTCACTAGCAGTGTTGCCATCCGTGACAAAATTTCAAAGATAGCAAATAGTTCTTGAATTGGTTCCAGATGAAACAAACTATAATATTCCTTCTAATTTGACTGTACTTGCATTCCTGGATGATGATGTATGTATTAAAAGCATGCAAAAAGTATATTGTACTTATGTGGAAAATGGCGTCAATTTCCTGGCTTCTGTAAATGAAACCAGTGTTCACCTACAAGATCTGATTGGGTCATTTGAATGTCATGTGGGACATCATGTGGAGACACAGGAAAATTCTGACATGTGGGACCATAGGGTGCACTGTGGCAGTCTAGCCTCTCTTACCTACCAAGGGCCAGCATTGCCCCCTTCCAATTATCATGACAACTGAAAACATCCCATTAACTTCCAGAAAGTACTCCCTAACAGCACAGGTAGAGTCAAAGGTTACACAATTTTGCATAAAAATGATTTTTAAATTGCTAGAGGTCCACCCAAAGCCTTGAGAGATAATCTGCAATGGAGAAGCCCTGAGGCTTTAAGGTCACTGGCTTCTCAGTCCATCCACCTCTGTCTTGTAGGTGAAAGCATCAGTGGCAAGAACCTCTATCCTGGACTAGAATTAGTGAGGCCAAAGAATGACCCAGGACCTTGAATTACACCTGCCTGGAGCAGGGGCTCAGTAACGAAAACGTCTGTGCAAACCAACCATGGGCCTGCAGTCAAGACTGGCTACATAATTCGGGAGATCCAATGCAAGATAAAAATGCGAAGCCCACTATTCAAAAATTATTCAAAATTTCAAGACAGTGACAGCAGAGTATTAAACCAATACAGGGCCCCTCTGAGCACCTGTCCTATGTGACTACATAGGACACATGCCCAGGAAGCCAGCCCTGCCAGCAATAAGTTTATGTTAACTGGTGTTTTCCTATCCATTCATTGGTTTTGTTTCACAGACTTGGACTTATCCTGACTTCCAAGATGAGAAAAGTGAAGCTTGTGGAGTATTAATACATATGGAGACCCGGCAGGGTGGCTCACGCCTATAATCCCAGCACTTTGGGAGGCCAAGGTGGGCGGATCACTTGAAGCCAGGAGTTCGAGACCAGCCTGACCAACATGGTGAAACCCTGCCTCTACTAAAAACACAAAAATGAGCCGGGCGTGGTGGCACATGCTCTTAATCCCAGCTACTCAGGAGGTTGAGGCAGGAGAATCACTTGAACCCAGGAGGCAGAGGTTGCCGTGAGCTGAGATTGTGCCACTGCACTCCATCCTGAGAAACAGAGCAAGACTCCATCTCAAAAATAAATAAATAAATAAATAAAATAAAATAAAATACATGGGGAGACATCTAGAACAGAGGGGAAGGAAAATTAGAACCAGAGATCCCAACTTGTTCCCCTATCCCTGGCTGCCATTCTGCAGCTGGGAAGGCTTCTTGCCCCTTGTCCTGCTTGCCAGGCTCAGCAGTAGCGGATGGGGATTTAAATGAAAGCAGATAGTTTGGGCCTGTGCCCCAGTAGAGAGATTGTTGGCTTAAAATAACCATGAACGTCACACACCTTGATGCTGCCTTTGCTGAGTCCCTTTTCATTAGAATGCCTGCATTTAATTTCAGGAGACCTCCAGTTCTTTCAGGAAATCTCCAGTTATAACAATGGTACCTATGATTTGCAATGAGTTTTAAAACTATGGCCTGGCTAAAAAGGGAGATTTAACTAATTCTTGCCGAAAGCACTTTTGAAATTACTGGGGAAGTATTAGGACTAAGGCCAAGACAATGGCTGTCTGGCATGACTGTGGAGACCCTTGTGATTATATTGCTCCTAAAAAGACTTTGCCAAATCCCACCCCTACCGTTGTGTTGAAAGACAGAGCATGTCCACATTCAAAATGTGCTACAAAGCAAGCAGGAGAAAATAGGTAGAGGAAAAGCCTCTGTGAACTGTCCTGTTGGGGTGAAAAACTGCTGAAAAATATCCTTTACGATTCTTGGATTTCCAGAAACTGAACTGGCAGACATTGGCCAGTTTGATGGTGGGGAAACTGGACACTTCTCTATTCCTGATTGTCTTAAGCCTCCTAAGTATGTTGCAATCTATATGTATCAATAAATTGCAGTATTCGCAACAACAACAAAAAAATGCTAACAGAAATCTCAAAGTAATACATGCCAGTTCCCACCCTGCAAAAGCAACTACATTTTATTTAAAGTTTCTATACCTTAAACACACACACACACAAAGATGTGTGTATTCCAGGATGAAAACAAGAGCATAAAGCAAACAAAGCACAGATAGTAAGCAAGAGAAGTCAGGCTGAAGGGAATGGGGAGGGACAGAGAAAAGCGAGAAGAGTTACCAAGTTGTCAGCAAAAGCCCAGCATGAGTTACAACTTATGGAACAAAGAGAATACGATTGAAGCACCAGAGATATTTCATCATAATCTACATAGACCACTGAGTTTATTTGGTAGTTAAGGAGGTAATGGCTTTCTTTCAAACTCATTTTAAAAGTTCTTTTTTTTAATGGTGGCAATAAATGTTTTTTAGTGCTGAGACTATATTCACTAGAGTGGCCACATGGCCACATTCAACCCTTGCTAAAGATGCTTAATGAGGTGACGCTGGTTTCGCTAAAATATTCTGTGCTGTTTCAACAATTTCATAGTTAAAAGAACTAACTCTCAAGGTATGAAGACAATGCAGGGGAGGAAGGAGTTATTTTACCCAGTGTGTAAGGCACCCCAGGGTTTTTTTTAAGTATGATGCCAACTCTTTCTTTCCCATGAAGTACTAAGTGGCATGGAACTTTAACTGGGGCATAAAAACAAATTAACAGAAGTAATGTATGAAATAAGCTTTTGCCAGTATCCAATTATAGCATCAAGTTATGCTTAAAAGTTGACTGATGTATTTTAACATCAAATAGCGTGGAGTTTCAGTACTATGTGTGTTACAGAGTCTCATGCATCCATCAACCCTAAAACTTAAGACCAACCACTAAGATAATAAGGAATTTGCTGCTGTCTCTCTTGCTTGAGAAGACCAGGTTGCCACTCAGGAAGTGCAAAGCCAGATCAGGTTTTCTCTATTAACCAATTATCTTATGAAGAAATGCCATTGTTGAAAGTTCTTTCTCATCAAATGCCTACACCATCAAGTCAAGCAGCATTGTTAAAATCATTATAATTGTGTGTGAAACATCTCATGTTTCCGAGTCGCCACAGCTCTTGGGAGCATTTAGCGGTTGGGTTTTGAAGAAAAATAGAAAAGGAGGTATTGGGGGAAAAAAGTGAAAATTCTATTAAAAAATTATTGTTTGGATAGCAGTTGATGACATAAATACACACACACATACATAATGTGTATATATATATGTGTGTGTATATGCAATATTTTAGGTTTTTATTTACTACAATGAATTCTCCACATTAATGTTTACTATAATGCAATAGATTAAAAACAAAGACAATACACTGAGGTTGAAAAACAAAGCCAACTCTTGAAAATCAAATTGCATCCAAAATTAAACAAATATGCCCAATATTGAAGAAATGAAAGTATTGCAGGTTGATGAATAATTAAACAACTCAAAATCAAACCAATGTGGGGGAAAGGCTGCTTTAAAAAAAAATCAGAGACTTAAGGGCATAAATCATGATTTATAACCTATCCCAACTTTGACCTTATAGAAAGCAGGAAAGATCAAAGGTGATGCTTCATTATGTATTTATTGCTTGGCCAAACCATTTTTCATCGGTCTTCATTTTGAAAGATCTATATGGAGTATGTACAAATTCCTATACATAGAATCATTGCAGGGAAATTTTTATGTACAGAATTTACCATGAAATCTGCAGCTAATAGTACAATATGCCTAATTTGTAATTTCCCTGTCTCTTTCTAGATTTATAGCATTGCATCTTTATAGCCAAAAGATGCAAGCTGCAGTGTATCATGGGAAGATGGCTGACAGTTCAAATACAGTCACTGTAATTCTGCAGAGACCTTATTCTTTAACGCTCTAATGAGGATATCACTAAATGACAACCACTGCCACCACCATTAGCACACATATCCACACATGTGCAAGCTAGAAAATCCCATTTAGAAAGATTGCCATGTTATATCTAAAACAAGGTCAGGTATAAAAGATTTGAGGTGTGACTGCTTTTTTAATTGGGAATGCTTCAATCAAATTAGAGAATATGCTTTTCTATGCCTTTCTGTGGGGAAAAGACTAGATGACATGATTAGTTTGCATCTAACTCTGGAATATGAATCTGTTAACTAAGCACTGAAACCAGTACTGACTCCAAAGGTAGTTTTGAGATACCTAAGAGACCCCTAGTTACTTTGACTGGTGTTATAACAGTCCCAAAATCTATTTTAATGCATTTTAACATTTTTAGAAGATGGCACACCAAGTTAGCATACCTGTTTATTTGAGGAAGAAAGGAAAGAGACAGTCACTCGGAAAACATAAGCTATGTCTTGCAATGCAGGCAGGTCTAAAGAGGAGCTGGAAATTCTGAACTAGCACCGACCAGCCCGCACCATTGTGGCACAGCACCCCCAAATTACCAGGTTATTTTCCCCCATGCCTCAAAGCAGCCACAGCCCATGGGCAGATCATCTCTGGTTATGAACATCTTCATCAGTTTACCTAGTAGGAAAATGTTGGTACAGTAAAATTTTCCTAAATGATGCTCATTAGAAGAGATGTTAATGAGTATTGTGTGTTCCAAGGTCCAATTAGGTTAGTAAATTCCGAGTTAAACAAAGTTCCACAAGGTTTATTATCTTAGGACTTTTTGGATCCTCTAATACACCCTATGCTGTGACTCCCTGGAGGGAGATAATCTGATAATCTCCTGTAGCTTTCTCCAGGTAGATGCAACCACAGGTATTTTTGTTTACCTCTTCTTTGCAGAATGTCTCACATGACTGGAGTTCTCAGGAAAACACCCTGGGGAATGACAGAATGATGGAGAGTCATTGGATCTACAAAGACTAGGATACAGCTCCCAACACTTTCCAGCCATGTGCACCCTTGAGCAAGTGACTCTCCCAGAACCTGAATCAACCCAGGTGTGAAATGGGCTATGTGGTGAGGGTGAACAGTGACCATAATCAGCTCCTCTGGAAGCAGGTTTTGTTGATATTGAATCAGATTCCTTCTGCTGCATGTAGCAAGCCAATCACTATGACGACAGGTTGGGGGGTTTTTATTGTTGCTGTTTTTTGTTTTTTGTTTTGTTTTTTTGTTTGTTTGTTTTTGAGACAGAGTCTTGCTCTGTCACCAGGCTGGAGTGCAGTGGTGCAATCTCAGCTCACTGCAACCTCTGCCTCCCAGGTTCAAGCGATTCTCCTGCCTCAGCCTTCTGAGTAGCTGCGACTACAGGTGCCCACCACCACACCCGGATAATTTTTGTATTTTTAGTAAAGACGGGGTTTCACCATGTTGGCCAGGATGGTCTCGATCTCTTGACCTCGTGATCTGCCCGCCTCGGCCTCCCAAAGTGCTGGGATTACAGGCGTGAGCCACCGTGCCCAACTGACAACAGTTTTTACAAAAGAGAAAGAGCTGATTCACGAGGCAGCCAAGAGAGAAGGTGGGAAAGCAGGTGTCAAATCTGCCTCCCTGAAGATGGGGTTTTAGGGATATTTATGGGATAGAGGTGCAAGGCAGGCCGAGGTGTGGGGAAAGAAGATTGGGCATAAGAGTGAGGTACTGGGTGATCTGCACAAGGGTAGGCGAGATTCGTGGATCTTCGTAGAACACATGTTCAGGAATCAGCAGATTAGCATGATCTTAGGGAGGAGTTTTCAGCTTTCTGATGTCAAAAAATCACCTCGCAGCCAACTGTGCAGGGCCTAGTTGAAGGACTGTGGTTTTCAACCAGCTTGAACTGGGTAAGAGCTGTCCCCTAGTTCCTAAAAAACAACTTTAAGCAACTGTTACCATGGTGACCTGTCAGCGATGTTCTCTATAAGGAACTAGTGGATTGCTTAGCGACATGATATTTAACTATATAGGTTTCAAGACGAACTAGAGGTAGGCAATTAAAAGCAAGCAAGGCAGGTTCCATTTGGCAGCTTCATCGGGTCAGCCCTCAGCTTCATGATGGCACAGTGGTTGCTATCCGAGGCCTTGGGGTCCGACCCACCTGAATTAAAACCCAGCTGTCTTTAGCCCAGGAGGTGGAGGTTGCAGTGAGCTGAGATTCCACCACTGCACTCCAGCCTGGGCAACAGAGTAAGACTCCTTCCAAAAGTAAAAATAAAAAATAAAAATAAAACTCAGCTATGCTACTTTTCCAGCTGTGTGACCTTTTGCGTTGCAGCTCCTGGGGCCACAGATGAGTCGGTTCATCTATAAACCAACTTAAATGAGATGATGTTCTTAGCCAAGTGTCAATAAACAGCAGTTACTCTCAGACCCTTCCCGGAGAGACCAGAATAATAACTAACAAGGAGTCATCTTTCATGGAGCATGTGGCGAGTACTTGTCCCCTGATGGCTGCTCAGCTCCCATGTCAGTGGCCCTTCCCAACAGTGGCCAGATTCCCTCCAGGGAATCCCCTCTTTATGTGTAGTCTTAGTGGGATGGTTATTACAGACACTTGTGCCCATTATGGAATCCGAATCACAAAACTCCCTCATCCCATATCCGTGTCCACTGGTACAGACAGAGGGGGCCATGTGACTCAAGCTCAGCCTCTAGGATTCTCTCTGCTGGGACTCTGAGTTTTGGGGGTCACCATGCTGGAAGATGAGGTTAGAGTCAGCCATGTGGGGGTAGCAGGAGCATCCCTATTCCCAGGGGGCTGCCAGGCTTTTCACCTACTCCCAAGTCCACAGCTCTAGTATCCAGTTTATTTACTAAGCCCCCTAAATCCATCCAATCAATTAATCTTCTAAACATGAACAATATTTGTTACCAATAGCACACAGAGCAGCAGAGACATAAGTCCGGAATAATTTAGGTCTGGTCCTTGATGGAATCCAAGGAGGTACATTGCAAGGAGGAGGATGAGAAAACAGGAATGGACATTCCTGGAAGTGAAGAATAAACTGAACAGCTGCCTCGTGTATGGTTCTCACTGGGGTGTGTCCTTCATGATCCCACCTGAAAACCAGAAACTTCTCTATATTTGAAATAGGGAATTTAAAGCAGGGAACTGGCCACCCAATGGAGAAAAGAGTTGAGATGCCACCAGGGGCCAGTGAGGCAGTCCAGATATTAGCAACAACAGGACACCATCACAGCCTGGAGGTTAAAGAAACAGGTGGGGGGCGGGGCACGGTGGCTCACGCCTGCAATCCCAGCACTTTGGGAAGCCAAGGCAGGCGGATCACAAGGTCAGGAGATGGAGACCATTCTGGCTAACATGGAGAAACCCCATCTCTACTAAAAATACAAAAAATTAGCCGGGCGTGGTGGCGGCGCCTGTAGTCCCAGCTACTCGGAAGGCTAAGGCAGGAGAATGGCCTGAACCCAGGAGGCGGAACTTGCAGTGAGCCGAGATCGTGCCACTGCACTCCAGCCTGGCGACAGAGAGACTCTGTCTCAAAAAAAAAGAAAAGAAAAGAATCAGGTGGGAGCTAAATGATGAGAACACATGGACACACAGAGGGAAACAACACACACTGGGGCCTTTCATAAGGTGGGAAGTGGGAGGAGGGAGAGACTCAAGAAAAATAACCAATAGGTAACAGGCTTAATACCTGAATGAGGAAGTAATCTGTACAACAAGCCACCATGACACAAGTTTACATATGTCACAAACCAGGACTTGTACTCCTGAACTTAAAAGTTAAAAAATAATTAAAATCCCAAGAAAGTTAGCTACAGTTCTTTGTCAACCATCTTAACTCTAAGTTAGTAGAAATAATCTAGTTGTATGGGAATAGTCCACACTGTGGACTACTTAGAGGGAGAGAGGAAGAGAGGGGTGGGTTGAAAAACTACCTCTTTGGTACTATGCTCGCGACCTGGGTGCAATATACCCATGTAACAAACCCACACATGTACCCTCTGTATCTAAAATTAAAGTTAAAAAGTGTTTTTAAAATTTCCTGGCTGGGCACGGTGGCTCACGCCTGTAATCCCAGCACTTTGGGAGAGCGAGGCAGGTGGATCCCCTGAGGTCAGGAATTCGAGACCAGCCTGGCCTACAAGGTGAAACCCCATCTCTACTAAAAATACAAAATTAGCCAGCCATGGTGGCACGCACCGGTAGTCCCAGCTACTTGGGAGGCTGAGGCAGAAGAATCACTGGGACTCACCGAGGCGGAGCTTGCAGTGAGCCGAGATCATACCACTGCACTCCAGCCTGGGCAACAGAGCGAGACTCCATCTAAAAAAAAGAAAAAAATTCTGAAAAAGAAATGGAAGGAGTGTGATATGATTTGAATGTTTGCCATCTCCAAATCTCCTGTTGAAATGTGATTCCCAATGCTGGAGGTGGGACCTGGTAGAAAGCATTTGGGTCATGGGGGCAGATCCCTCGTGATTCGTTTGGTGCCCTCCCCATAGTGATGAATTCACATGAGGTCTGGTTGTTGGAAAAGAACCTGGGATATCCCCTCTCTTGCTGCACCTCTCACCATGTGATGCACCAGCTCCCCCTTCACCTCCTGCCATTACTGGAAGCCTCCTAGGCCCTCACCAGAAGCAGATGCCAGCACCATGCTTCTTATACAGGCTGCAGAACAGTGAGTCAAATCAACCTATTTTCTTTATAAAGTATACCCGGTCTCAGGTGTTCTTTTATAGCAACACAAAATGAACTAACTCGGGGTGGCTTTATCTGAGCCCTGGGTCTGGGGCCACCAGCATAAGCTAGAACCATCACATGCCTTCAGGCATGCAATGGAGACACAGCTGCTGCCAGAAACACTGCCCAAGCAAAAAGGTAGGGCTAGTGGGGAAGATTCCCTTGTTTATTCCTGCCTCCTAGCCTCTAACCTCCCACCCCTGCATCCCATTGGCCCAACCCAGACAGGTGATAAAGGAACCTGAGAAACGCAGCCTGCGAGGGTCATTCCCCTCTTCTTTGAGAACAGTAGTAGAGTGACAAAGAATGGAGCAGAGGCAAATAAGCCCAGCACTGGCAAACAACCCCTCACACAAGAAGTATGTGATGCCTAATAGGCTTTGGTTTGTATTATTCAGGGTTCCTTGGGAACCTCCTGGCCTAATCACGTTTCATCTTTCATGTGAAACAAAGCGCTTTCAGTCACCTACCTCCTACTCCCCAAATCCCATTTGTTTCTCCCTAAAAAAAACTGCAAGAAACATTTTATTTGCCTCTCTTCCAGATGTTCTGTGGACTTATTAGTCTCAGAGGCTCCCAGTGCTCCTAATTTCAGTAAGGATTCTATCCCACACTGAACATGGAACACACTTGCTGTATTTATTGTTTCTATGGTAAAAATAAAATCTCTAAGAAGTGAGCACTAGCAAAATAAGGATGAATGCCTGGGTCTTTTTGGTCTCATCACACAAAGGATATATTTTATAGGGGCTGTCTTCGTATGTAATTAGGATTCCCTCAACCAAATTTAATACTAATTTTTCCTCCAGGGGAATTTCTGATGAGATTGTCCAGCAAAGGGGCCATCTCCTAATGGGATTAGCTGATCAAGATTGTCTCCTGATACATGGTACCATTCAGCAGCCATTTTAGAAAAAAATTGCAACTGGGGGAGGGGGAATAAGCACAGCTGATGGAAAAAAAAAAAATGCAAAACCCAAAGCAATTTGCTGGTATGGCTCGAAGAGCTGGGTTGGCACTATTTCTGCCTCAGGTAGCAAGGGGGAGGGCTGGTATATTGAAGCACCTTGGTAAAGGGATCCAATCTTGACACCTACAATTTACCTTTGCTCTGTACTAGAGTCATAGGGAATTCTGACCACAGTGAGACACCTGGGGGCCGGGAGTGAGCATGACAGTGAATGAGACAAATTCACCCCCTCTGGTGGGCAACTTAGAGCTCCTGTTTTCATGGGGGTAGAGCAGTGGGCTCATACACTCAGACTGGACTACATCCTCAAACAGACTGCGTTTCCAAAGAATCCTAACCCTGGCCCAGATTCTGTTCTTGAGGACCTCTCATTGGAGAAAAGTGGTGGGAAAAGAGAGTCTTGAAATGGCCTAGAAATAGCTCAAAACATCTGAAGCCAAAGCAATCCTTTCAATAGAGATTACCGAGGGCCCAGCAGGGTGTATGATCCTGGAAATAAAAAACAGAAAATAAAAAACGACAATAAAACTACAGTACCTAGGAGTTGGTCTCCTTTTTATAATCACCATGCACTGGCAATTCTAAAGAATGTTAATGAAAAAAGTATCCCTAAAACAAAAACAACAAAAAACTTTCATTGGTCTAAGTCTAAACAATTGTGGTTACTCTGTTCGGTTTCAATAATACAAATGTGTAAGGTTCAAATTAGCATGGCTTTCCTATTTATCCTTTAATAAACATCATATTCTACATGAAAGTAAATTCTGAGAATGTATTATCATCATCTCTGAACACACAGGGACTCAACTGTTCGTGTTGGTATCAAAAGTAAGTTCCCAAGCCAGGTACAGTGGCTCATGGCTGTAATCCCATCATTTTGGGAGGCCAAGGTGGGCGGATCAATTGAGGTCAGGAGTTCAAGACCAGCCTGGACACTATGGCGAGACCCAGTCTCTACTAAATATACAAAAATTAGCCAGGCATGGTGGCGCACACCTGTATTCCAGCTATTCCTGAAGCTGAGGCACAAGAATCGCTTGAACCTGGGGGATGGAGGTTGCAGTAAGCCAAGATCGCGCCGCTGCATTCCAGCTGGGTGAAACAGCAAGACTCTGTCCCCTCCCAAAAAAAAGTTCCCAATAGTGTGAGCTTACTGTGGTCACAGTTCCTATTTCCAATCCTCAGAGGACAACATACTTCTGTGTTTACCCAGAAGCTCCAGAATAAAGACAAAGACAACACAGTGGTTCTAAAGACCAAGAAACAGAATTCGAGTTCATTCAATTGTGTCATTCAGCATGACCACTTGGAGTGTTTGTGTTTAAATTTTTTCAAGTGCAAAGACATTTGAAAACCCCTAAAACCCATCCTGAATAAACGAAGACATGGGCAATGTTGTGAATTCTAGAACGTGTGGTGAAACAATATTTTTATGAATCATTGTCAAATTTAGCCTTATATTTAAGACTTTTCCCAAGTATTTGTGTATCTGTTGCTGTGTGTGAAAGAAATGTTTTAAAATTAAAATTAATAACTGTTCTGTGACCAATCATGAGCAAAGATAGTTTGACAAAACTGGCTATACTATCTACTAAACCTGCATATGTGAAGATCCACTTTTTGGAAGTACTTGACAGATTTGCAGAAGCTTTAAAAAGAAAAACTGTATCTATTACTGCAAAAGAATATCCGCATAAAGATTCTCCCCATTTAAAAAAAAACACATTAATATAATCAAGCTTTAGTTCATTACTTTTTTCCATTTTGGTGCAGTAACATTTATCTTTATTTTTTAATAGCATGACCATACATAAAGTTGATAAAAGAAAATTTAGACTGAATATCCTTTTTGTCCATTTCTATCCTTTGTCTCATTTCATAATTGTTCCTGAAAATAATTTTGTTGTATAGAGAAGGGAGGGGTCAAATATAGGAGGTCTCTCCTGCAGGTAAATCTTTATTGAAGAGGAAAATCATCTTGTTTATTCCCCCCTCATGATCAGCCTCCAAACAATGAAAACAAGAGTTGAAATTCTTGATTTTATTTTCCTCAAGAAATTCTCTCCTAAATTTGACTAAAATTAAATTTGAGTCTGACAGGTTTTGTTGTTTGTTTGGTTGTTTGGGGGTTTTTTGTTTTTTTGGTTTTTTGGTTTTTTTGAGATGGAGTCTCACTCTGTCGCCCAGGCTAGCGTGCAGTAGCGCGATCTCAGCTCACTGCAACCTCTTCCTCCCGGGTTCAAGCAATTCTCCTGCCTCAGCCTCCCGAGTAGCTGGGATTACAGGCATCCACTGCCACACCCAGCTGATTTTTTGCATTTTCTTAGTAGAGATGAGGTTTCACCATCTTGGCCAGGCTGGTCTTTAACTCCTGACCTCGTGATCCATCCTCCATAGCCTCCCAAAGTGCTGGGATTACAGGTGTGAGCCACCATGTCCCCATGCCCAGCCAGGGTCTGACAGGTTTTAAGGGTCACTTAGTAGAGCTTACACTGGGATGCCATTGGTGACCACCTCCTCTCTTCTAGGATGGACTTCCCAGACTCCAAGCCAGATTTCTACCTTCCCTTTGCCTAAAGATTTATTCTCTTTCTATATGAGAAATACAGCAGGTCCCATTTCACCAGCTCTCATCCCATGTCCAGTCCAACCCCAGACAAATGGAGTATTTTCACAATCTACACCATCTTATCTGCTTCCTGGCTCAGTCAGACAACAGTTCGTAAGTAAGACTGCTTGTGATTGTAACAAGAAGCCCTTCACTGTCTGAATCCTCCGAGGGCTTTGTTCAAGATGCCAAATTAGAGCCGTAGGCATCACTGAACATAGTCAAAGCCTCCGGGGTGGACCTAAAGTCTGGGATGCCTTGAGCGTGAGAGACTGGGTTGGTAGGACCTTGAGAATAACTCCGTTAGAACTTGGACCTCTTGAGATTCCATGGGAGTCTTTTCATTGCACTGAAACTCCTGGCAGAATAAACCTTTTCTGTTCTATGGGGTCACTCAACTGGCAGACATCTTAATGCCATTTTCTAAAGCTCCTTCAATTTTGGGGAGGACATTTTGTTAATTCACTGACTTTAGCATCCAGGAGACCAGGGGTGGAATCCCAGCTCTGCCACAGTAAGGCAAATTCCTTAACGCTATGAGCCTCAGTGTCTCACCTGTTAAATCATGATGCCCCCATTGACCTCAGAAAGAGATGCAAGGATTATGTGAGTAAATATATTTACTCACCCCAGCACCTGGCACGCTGAAAGTGTTCAATAACTGGCGGATATATGCCACTGCTATTATTTGAACAAAAAATGCCGCCAAAAGAAGATAGATGGACTGCATAGGATAAAGATTACTCATGTGACAAAGGATGTCAAATAAATGTCATTTAACTAAAAGAAAACATGTGGTGGCTATTGGCATGGCAAATATCAAATTACAGCAGTCACCACAGAGAGAAAAATCCACATCACTAGTGTGTCACGTGGGTATTGATGGATGAGAGTCCCATGGGAAGGGTTGTTTTCATCCAGACAGGGCCAGCTGAGAAAAGATGTGAGGAGGAGAAGCAGGAGAAGGAGGAAGAAAGAGGAGCAAAAAGAAGAGGAGAGGGAGAGGGAAGGAGGAAGAAGAAGGAGGGGGAGAAGGAAAAAGAGGAAGGAGGAGGAGGGGCGGGTAGGAAACAGAAGAAAAAAGGGGGAGGGAAGAGAGAGGGAGAGAGAAGAGGGGGAGGAGATGATTTATTATACTAGTCCCAAATTGGATCTCATAAAACTTCCAAAAGGATGAGGAGAGAGAACCAAGTTGGAAAGGAGTCAGCAACAGAATTGTTATAAGGCCTTGGGGGCATCTCTAAGAACTCCACAGTTCTTTCTCCTCTTAAGAGGTACTCCAAAAGAAAGGCAAAGTGTGGCTATATAGATCAGATGTTGTCAAAAACGTTCTAACGGAGTGATGTAAGCTCTTGAACAAAATCTAAGTTTGGAAAATTAAGAGTCAACTGTGCCAAAATATTAACTGAATTATCTGAGGGAAGTAGAACTGAACGATGTTCATTTTCTCCTTTGTACTTTCTTGATCTTTTAAGAATTCAAAATGCGTTACTTTTTGAATCAAAATTTTTGATTTTTGATCTTATGAGGTCAATTATGAGGTGGGAAAAATAGGACAACTTCATAAATTCTGGAATTGAAGTAGAAAAAGAAAATGTTCTGGTTTTGCAATCAGTTCGTTTGAAAATAAATGAGGCACTATAGAACATTGAGAATTTTTAAATGGGGGTAGGGTACAGAGGCAAGCAAAGTACAGGCAAAGGAAATGCTTTATGCTATTGGAAATAGATGCTAAATCCCAATTAAATCTTTAAACTTTATCTTTAATCAAATGTCATTGTAAACACAGGCCCCAAATCTTACAAGAAAAAACCTACAAAATAAGTTTTTGGAGCTGGGAACACAATCTTTCTTCAAATATAGACCCTAGAGTCTTTAGGCCCCCTACCTCAATTCAAGCCAGACCTATGAAAAAGGTAGAGATACAGTTAGGTACTCAATGTATGAGTCACTTTTTGCAAACAGTTATCATTCCATTTCTAGAATGATCTCTGGGATACTATAATATAAAGTCTCTGAACACACTGGATGGCCAAGAAGAGGGAAAAACATGCTTCTACACATAAGCAGACTTTAATATTCCAAATTTGGGCCCACCTGACTAGGGGGTGGGAAAAATTAAGTACTTTTATATAGTAGAAAAACAATAAAAAGAAAAGAAGAGGAGTAATGCCAAGGGGAATATTTAATCTACCAAAAGAAACCAGTGTTTACAAAATGTGTTTCCATGTGTGTGGTAGTCACCAAAAATCCCTGGACTCTACACAAAACTACTGAATCACTATCAAAGAGCAGAGCCCCCAAATCTGCATTTTACCTCATTTTCAGAATGTTTTTGGACACACTCTAGTTTGAAAATCTCTGCTTAGGAAATTATTAAGAGTGAGATATTTCAGTAACTCTTGCAAGATCTACTAAACAGCTCTTCATTTTCTTATGTGAAGTAGTGAAACTACTACCTTTCTGAGACTATTTTGTGATTGGCCTTTTGCTAACCAGACATGGGCCAATATGAATGAGCAAGAAGTGAGTTTCTAAAACCAAGTCAATTCCTTAAAGTCATACACACATCTTAAGAATCTTCAGTACTCCTGGTATACTGCGACTACTTGCCTAGAGCCATATATTCCTCTCTGGGTATCTTCCTAAATTCAAGAACCTTTTATGATGAGGAATTAAAGGTCTCCAGTGAACAGAGAGAAATTAATTAGCACCCACCAAATGAACAACTATTTCATTCCCTGCATGAATTTATATTTTGCTTTTGTCACAGCCCGAAAAACACAGAGAAAATCTCTGTAAGAATTAGTTATGCTCTATGGTTTCTGGTGGAGCTGCAGAGACTCCCCCTTGGGCTGTTATTTGCAGTATTTACATTTTTTTTTTTTTTTTTACTGAATTATCAAGTGAAAATCCAATTGTTCTTAATGGTGCTCACTCTGTATGTTTCCCATTCTCATCTATGAAAAAGGGTTTATTATCCATTTGTAGTAATTAAGACACTGATATTACATAGATCCATAAAAATCCTTCATTAAGCCAGTAAAGAGCTTTTCATCAAAATCATGGTAGCTAAATATTTATTTAAAAATAAAAACCAAATTAAAATGAAGGGCCCCCCATAAAAAACAAAAAATTGCTATGAGACTATTTTGAAAGTTGTTGTGGGTATCCAGAGCAATTTCAAAGCATGTAACTATATTTTCTTACAAAGTAGGAAACAACCCTAACTGGCAATCCATCATGGCTGGCTATAAAGAAATGAAGTAATTAACCATAAGGAAATAATTCAGCAAGATGCTAACAGTTTAATAACATTTAAGTATTTGCATTTAAGCATTATTGTTTTTAAATGGTTTCATAATTGTTTTAGATTTGCAAAAGGTGCTAACACTTGAACAAAATAAAAAGCAACACAAGATTTTGTGATTGATATGGTCAGTTGAATGTGTTATTAGATAGAGGAATAAAGTTTGTATTGTCCTCGTGGAATTTGGAATACAGCCCTCGGCAAAGTGGGTCTGTACAGAGAAAACTCCTCAGCCTTTAGAAGCTTACACACCTCCCCAGCCAGGGGAAAAAGGAGGAAACTCAACAAATCTTTCTCATGCAGAGAAAAACCTCATGTTGCTATCTTCCTTCCTATTACAAGGGAAGTTCATCTAGAAAGCCATAGCTGAGAAAGGAAAACATGTTGATTGGAATACGTAAGAACCCCCTGCTGTGTACCGCTTGGGGATAAAGATTTTATTAGAAAGAGCTTTCTTTATCTTTGAGGCATTAAAAAAAATTACAACCAAGAAGAAAGCTCTATTTGCCCATTATCAAAACCTTCTGTCCACAGTGGAAGCTTTCTGCATTTCCATCACCAACCATGGGGAGAAACTAGGGGCTACTCCCGTTTTCCATCAAACACCAGAACAGTGTTTTTCTCACAGGACTCCAAGGATAGATTCTAAAGTTTCTGTGAGTCTTCCATATTTTATTTAAATATCCTGCCTTAATTTTTATGATAGCTTAAAAAATATCTGAAGGACTAAGTATTGCCATAGGGCCATAGGACCCCATGTCCTTTGCAATTGCATTTATGAACGTATTGGCACCAATGAACATAGCTTCAATTGATATGAGTTAATGAGAAAAATAATAATGGTAGACTTTAGATAAAGTCTAAATTGGTGCAAAGTAAAAGCCAACAAAATCCTGCTGCATGCCCTAGGAACAACCATTTTATACTTTTCTGGTAGCTTTTGTAGAGAGACATACTAAGAGAAGTGAGTTATCCTCCAGCTTACGGAGTTTAGATACAACAAAATGAAAAACAACCAGCACCAAAGCAGTCAGGGCCACACTTGTATTGTGAGCAGTGATTTAATTTCAGCAAAATAACTCCATCCTTAACTTTCAGTTAACATTGTAACTTTGAATTTCAGTGGTTCTTATTTATATGCAGTTTGTAAACATGTGTTGATTTTATGGTTGTGATGTGATAGTAGATGTGAGTGAACATCTAAAGTGGGGCTTCCCAACCTCAGCATCACTGACATTTGGGCTGGATAACTGTCTGTTGTAGGGGACTGTTCTGTGCATTGCAGGATTTAGTAGCATCCCTGCCCTCTACCCACTAGACGCCAGTAGCAAACATCCCCAAACCACCTCCAGTTGTGACCATCAACAGGGTCTCTACATGAATAGACACTTCACAAAAGACAACATACATGTGGCCAACAAGCACATGAAAAAATGTTCAACATCACTAATCATTAAAGAAAAGCAAATCAAAACTGCAATGAGATGCTAGCTCACACCAGTCAGAATGGTTAGTATTAAAAAGTCAAAAAAATAATAGATGCTGGCAAGGTTTTGGGAAAGAAGGAATGTTTATACACTACTGGTAGGAATGTAAGTTAGTTCAGCCACTGTGGAAAGCAGTTTTGTGATTTCTCAAAGAACTCAAAGCAGAATTACCATTCCACCCCAGCAATCCCAGTATTGGTTGTATATCAAAAGGAATATAAATCATTCCACCATAAAGACAATTGCACTCATATGATCATTGCAGCACTGTCCAAAATAGCAAAGATACGGAATCAACTTAGGTGCCTATCAATAGTAGGCTAGATAAAGAAAATGTGGTACATATACACCATGGAACACCATGCAGCCATAAAAAAGAACAAGATTATGCCCTTCGCAGCAACATAGGTGGAGCTGGAAGTCATTATACTAAGTGAACTAACAGGAATAGAAAACAAAATACCACATGTTCTCTCTTATAAGTGGGAGCTAAACAGTGAGCACATATGGACACAAAGAAGGGAACAGCAGACACCAGGGCTTGCTTGAGGGTGAAGGGTGGAAGGAGGGAGAGGACTGAAAAACTACCTATTGTATAATATTCTTATTACCTAAGTGATAAAATGATCTGTGTACCAAACCCATCCAACATGCAGTTTACCTGCCCATGTACCCCTGAACCTAAAATAAAATTTAAAACAAACAAAACAAAACAGTGTCTCTAGACATTACCAAATGTTTCCCGGGGGATAAAATCACCCCCAGTTTAAAACCACTGACCTAAAATATGGGTTGGGGTCCAGGCAGGAAAGAGATACATACTCAGGTTAAGTAATTTAAGGAGAATTTTAACTAGTTATAAAGGTGTAAGGAGGGTGAAAGGAAAGACAATTACCAAAGTCCTAAAGGGGCAAAATAAGGATGAAGCATGTTGGGGGTTGAGGGAGACACAGAGAGGGAAGGAGGAGAAGGGGGGCGCAGAGATGGAGATGGGGCACAGATTCTATAGAGAGGACATCCCGTTAGAAGCTGAGACCTATAGGTAAAGGGTAAAGTGGAAAATTAATGCCCTCACTTCACAGTCTGGGCTCCCCATGAGCTGAACCCAATCAGATGCCAAAAGACAAGGGAGCCCACTGATAAGGTTCAGACAGGTCAGCCTCCCAGGACATAGAGCAGAGTGGAAGGAGGGAACATAGCATAGGTTAGAGGGACAAAGAGAAAATATCCACCACACCTAGTTCTCCAATTCTGAGAATTTAAGAAATGATAAAAATGGTAGGGAGCCGAGGCCCGGAAGTCCGACACTGGTCGGTGGGTGCATGCCCAGCACACACTCCCCGGAGCTGAACCAGGGAGAGTAGAGAACTGTCAAATACTATAGCCATGTGAAGTTGAACATGGCAGAAGAAGAGGACTAATGTCTGATTCCTTCATTAATGTCCAAGAGGATATCAGACCAGGCTTGCAAATGCTAAGGCAAATCTGAGAAGCCGATTGAAAAGAAGAAAAGCAACAGGAAGCTAATTTGAAACTCAGGCAGAAGAGTTTAAAAGAAGAACAAGAAAGACGTGACAATGGGTTGAAGAATGCACTAGGCTGTGAAAACAAAGGGTTTGCCTTGCTCCAAAAGATGGGCTATAAAAGTGGTCAGGCACTTGGTGAGAGTGGGGGTGGTATTGTTGAACCGATTCCTCTCAGTATCAAAACAGGGAAAAGTGGCATTTGGTCATGAGGCATCATTAAAACGGAAAGCAGAGGAAAAATTAGAAAGCTACAGAAAAAAGATTCACATGAATAACCAAGCTGAAGAAAAAGCTGCAGAACAGTTTCGAATGCAACTTAAAAATAGGCAAGATGAAATGAAGCTAGAAGGAGATCTCAGAAGAAGCCAGTGAGTCTGTCAACAATTGGACACCCAGAAAAATATTCAGGTTCCCAGGGAAACACGGTTGGTTGAGGCTTGAAGAAGAGACTGAAGAAGATGAAGGAGAAAAAGAATGGGATGAAGATGAGTATAAGAGTGAAGATTTGAGGGTACTGGAAAAATTACAAATATTGACTAGTTATTTAAGAGAAGAATTTCTGTGTTGTATTTGGTTTGGAACAGCCTACAAAGATAAAGAAGATCCATCTCCAGACTGTCCAGGACCAACTTCTGCAGGTCATGACTAAGATTATTCCCAATAAACTGGAAAATTGAAAAATGTTATTATTTCTTAGGGACAGACAATTCAGTAGTTAGAAATCCCAAATTTTTTATGCCAGTAAAGAAAGAGGGATTTTATATAATGTTTTGTTCTTTTTATTCTTTAGAATATGAGAGTTCACTGACTTGAAAAAAATAATGTAATACCATTTCAGAACACAAGTATCATAGAGATGGACAGTTACAGTTTATTGCTGTATTGTGATAGGTGAGGGGTTTAAGGACACCAACAGGTAACTCTCTTATTCCCCTCTTCACTTTGGAACAAGTTGAGAAATAGGAAATGAGAGTCAGAGGAAGAGAAAAATATCCACTTTATCAGTGAATAAGCTGAAATAGAGAACGCTGAGTTTTTCTCCAATCAGACACTAATATTTCTCCCTGATTGGAAAGAACTGTGAGCCTCTGCCTTGTTGGGGCAGAGCCCATCTTTGCATCCTGAGACCAGTTAACTTTCAAGGTCCACCAAGGGCTGGACCACACATGCTCAGTTCCTTCTTGTATCACCCATAGGATGAGACAGTTCTCTGTTGGGAAGGAATTAATGAGGGTTCAGGGAGCTTTTTCCTACACTTCTCGCTTTGAAGGAGCAAGGAGAATTTCCCTTCCCTCCATCCAAGCATGAAGAGGAGGGGAAACGTATTCCCCTCAATAAGACTGATGTCAGAGGCAATGTTCCACCAGTACTACTAAATTCTAATCCATTTTACAGACAAAATAACCGTGATAATTTCTGGTAAAATCATGAGTTTTCATGACAATGTCTATATCCATTAAATGTGATCTGTTGGAAGTTTTGACTATAGAAATTTAAGAATTGTGAGGAAATTCAAATATCATGTGATCCAAGTACTTACTGAAACCCCTTGATAGCATTCCCAGCGAGTGATAATTCAACCTTTGCTTTTATTCTTCCAGCCACAGAGAGCTCACTGCTTTAAAACCATTCCAGGCAGGGCGCACTGGCTCACACCTACAATCCCAGCACTTTTGGAGGCAGAGGTGGGCGGATCACGAGGTCAAGAGATCAAGACCATCCAGGCCAACATGATGAAACCCCATCTCTACTAAAAATACAAAAATTAGCTGGGCGTGGTGGCTCACGCCTATAGTCCCAGCTACCTGGGAGGCTGAGGCAGGAGAATCGCTTGAACCGGGTAGGCGGAGGTTGCAGTGAGCCAAAATCGTGCCACTGCACTCCTGCCTAGCGACAGAGCAAGATCCATCTCAAAAACAAAAACAAAAACAAAAACAGAACAACAAAAAAAGACCATTCTTACTTGGTAGCTCTAAATTATTTTCATTGTCTTCTCTTAAACTGGAATCTGCTTCCCTGTAATTTTACTGAATACAGCTAAGGACATACCATGTGGCATACTATGACAGAGTTCCATCCAGGGTGAGGCATCAAAATCATGAACCTTTTTAAAAGTTCGTATGCTCAGGTATCTCTCCTCATGATTGATTTTGACTTATCTAGTCTGAGGCAGTTCCTGGATATCTATATCTATATTTATTTTGAAGTCCCAAGATGAATGACAAGCACCTGGGGATAAGAACTAGCGCTGAGATTAAGTATGGTGCACCACTGTTCTTTGGGTAGAGTTGTGATCACCTGTGTGATTTTATAGCTCACCTTTTAGTTGCATTGAGCAAGAGATCAACCTCTTCTTTTATTAGAAACAGCATCCGTAAGAAAATCACAAAAACTAACCTATACTTGCTAGGGCGAGATAATCAGTAGTATAACTTGTATTAATCTCTGACCTAATATGACCTAATTCACTTTTCAAGTTTAACTTGGGGACCTTCACAAAATAGTAATAAAAGGATCCCACCCCAAGAGATTCTGATGCCACTGGTCACTGTGACTTGGACATCACTGCCCTTGATTCTAAAATGCAGCCTAGCTTGAGCCACTGATCTAGTTAACTCTGGGGCCTCAGTTCTTCATCCAGAAAACTAATCATTATTTTTATGAATGTAAATATATATATATAAAATATTTAAGTATATATGGTTGGATGCTATTTTTTTGTTTGTTTGTTAAAAAAAAAATTATAAAATTGGCCAAGCACAGTGGCTCACTCCTATAATCCTGGCACTTGAGGAGGCCAAGGCAGGCAGATCACTTGAAGCCAGCAGTTCAAGACCAGCATGTCCAACATGGTGAAACCCCCTCTCTACTAAAAATACAAAAATTAGCCGGGCATGGTGGCATGCACCTGTAATCCATCTACTCAGAAGGCTGAGGCATGAGAATTGCTTGAACCTGGGAGGCAGAGGTTGCAGTGGGCTGAGATCATGCTGCTGCACTCTAGCCTGGGTGACAGAGCAAGACCCTGTCTCAAAATATATATATAAAATTATATTAGTAGCTATTAATAAAACAGAGGAGTACATTTTACCCTTGCCATTACAGTCAATATTTTGGTGTCATTTCAGCCAACATACCAACATTCAGTCAAGTCCCAAAGTCAAATGGATAATTTCAGGTGGAATCAAGTTAGACAGGAAATGGCCTTTCTCCTCTTACTGACTATGGGGACAACCTACACCTGCTCAGTGGCCTAAACTATTTTAAATATGTTCATGACAATTATGCTAAGAATGCCAGAATAACACTGATGGAACCCATGACTTCATCAGGATTGTGATCTACATTTACAGGCCTAGGACTAGAACTGGACCAGCTTAGAGAGTGGGAGATACCCCTCCGTTCTCGTCCATCAGAGGATAAAAATATAGAATTTCGGTCAGGCGCGGTGGCTCACTCCTGTAATCCTAGCACTTTGGGAGGCCGAGGCGGGCAAATCACGAGGTCAAGAGAACGAGACCATCCTAGTCAACATGGTGAAACCCCGTCTCTCTACTAAAAATTCAAAAATTATCTGGGCGTGGTGGTGTGCGCCTGTAGTCCTAGCTACTCGGGAGGCTGAGGCAGAAGAATCGCTTGAACCAGGGAGGCAGAGGCTGTAGTGAATCAAGATCATGCCACAACACTCCAGCCTGGTGAGAGAGCCAGACTTTGTCTCAAAAAAAAAAAAACAAACAAACAAACAAACAAAAAAAAACAGGCTTTCAACTGGGTGTGGCCATGCAGGCCTATTGTCCTAGCTACTCAGCGGGCTGAGGTGGGGAATCCCTTGAGCCCAGGAGTTTGAGACCAGCCTGGGCAACATAGGGAGAGGCCCCTATTTTAAGGAAAAAAAACAATCAGGTTTTCAATATGAGTAAAAACTTATTTTTTGGCCTTTTATGACTTTATAAATAGGCAATAATGAACACCGAGGGAAGCAAAACATTGAAAAGAATTTTAAAATTTGTTTTAGAACATTCATATGAAATTTGAAACTGCAAAACAATGTAAAATTTAATGCAATGTCATTTACTTTTGTGTATATTGTGCTATGTTTATTTTCAAAGTCCTATCTAGAAATTCTAAAATGTCTTTTCTTAATTAAAAATCAAAAATACTGTAGTTTCTGAAATTCAAAATAAATACCTTAACATATAAAAAAAATTAAATTAAAATGGTAAATCCACCCTAGAAGTCCACAAGTCAGCTTTCATTTAAAAGGAGGTTGTTTATCTGCACATCATTCAAGTTTGTAAAATTACATACCAAGAACCTCCCTAATGTTCATACCAGACCCATTGCCTGCCCTGGCCTCTTATTGCTGGGCTCATTAACTCAACAAATACTTATTTAGATCCCACCATGGTCAGAGAACTGTACTGGTGCAAAGTGGCTGAAGAAAGGGCAGTTCACAGGGAATGTCAGACCTGAGCCTCATGTCTCCATCAGGAAACAACTAATGCATGTGGATAAAATAGGGCTCTCCTCAGCCATCACCAGTGTGAGGACAGTGTCACAATAATATCCTCAATGTCAGTGGTTCATGTCCACACTGCCCCTGCAGGATTCCATCATTGTCTCTGCAGCTGTATCTAGGATTATCAGCAAGAGTCTTAAATACCTTTGCTGGGGTATCCCTTCCTCTATTCTCTTATTTCCAACAGGAGGCTTCTTCCCTATTCCCTGGAAGGGAACAGCAGTAGAGTGACCCCCTTCAGCTCTTCCCTGCTCCTCCCCTTGGAAGGAGGAGTAATGAATATGATTGGTGAGATGAGCCCAGCTGACATTTCTTGGGCCACCTTTGTCCTGGGCAGGGCCACTGCACTAAGCAAGGACAGCAGGAGCCACCTACTCTTGCCAAGTATGGTGGTTGCTTGTGCCACTTGCTCCTTCCAGTAATCAGATGAAGTAGGGCCTGCTGCAGGCCAGCCTAGCCAAGCTTCCAATTTCCCAGTTCCAGTTCGTTAGCCTGCAACTAAATATGCAAAGCAAAGTCACGTGAATCCCAAGGTCTATGTGAGAGAGAGAAGCTCCGTTGCCAACTCACCTAAGCCCATAGGGCTGCTCGACATTATCAGATTTGGAACAAGGAGGCAATATTGGTCACAGCCAACCTTTAGAGGTAGCTGGGAGCTAAGTGGCTCCTCCCCCATAGCTCACTGCTATGTAGCATGTTAGAACAAAAACAAGTCTTAGACCAAATTTTCTGTTTGTGTAATCATTTCTTAGAGCATGTGGGCTCAAAATAATCATGCAACCTGTTCTGTAAACTCAGAGACATCTTGTTTTCTATACTTGGGCTCTCCAATAAGAAAATTTCAAGAGAATTTCATTCATTCGTAATCAACTCCCTTTTAGTTGGATCAAACAACAGGTGCCTCTGAGAACTGGAGGACACAGAGCTAAGTGACCTTCTAACCTTCAGTTTGTGCTGTTATATTTTCCTGGCCGGGGTCTTAAACCTCCTTGACTCAAAGGTGGTGATGCCTGCAGAGTCTTTCTGGCAAGCAAATATTTTTAACCAATCACTCATCTGGTGAAAATTATTACTTCTACACATCCCTTATGCAAATAAAAACCCCTCACTGGAGATTTCAGATCGAGATATTTGAAGCCACCTCTGGAAGGTGGAGTCCTATTTAGGCTCTTTCAAATCCCAGCTAATTACCCAGACAGTGGGAATTTCAGATGAGAATTATGATGGATTAGAGCTGGCTGAACATTTTTTTATGCTCCTCTATTTGGAAATCTAATTCCCCTCCCTCTGAAACTAGGCCAATAGGATATAGATAGATAGAAATAGAAACAGAGATAGAGAAACAGAGAGAGAGAAAGGCAGGGAGGGATTTTAAGGAATTGGCTCATGAAACTGGGGAGGCTGACAAGTCACATCTATGGGGCAGACCGGCAGACTAGAGACTCAGGGGAGAAACGCTGTCATTCATGTTCAAAGGCAGTCAATGGGCAGAATTCCCTCTTCCTCAAGGGAGAACAGTCCTTTTTCTCTTTTAAGGCCTTCAACTAATTGGATGAGGCCCACCCTCACTAGAGAGGGCCATCTGCTTTACTCTGAAAGTCTGATGTAAATGTTAATCTCATCTTTAAAAGATACCTTCACAGAAACATCTAGAATAATGCTTGAACAACTATCTGGGTACTGCAGCCTAGCCAGTTTGATACATAAAGTCCGCCATCACAGTCAGCATTGGTGGCAGGAGATGTGATGTCACGTGACTTCCAGGGCTAAGTGATAAGAAGCCTTGGCATGGGTCTCCTGGAATGCTCTCTTGGAAGTCTGGCTCCCTGAGATCACCATAATATGAGGAAGCCCAAGCTAGTCCCATGGGGAGACCACATGGAGAAAGAGATGCCCAGCTAGTCTCATTGTTCCAGCCATCCCAGCCCAAGCACTGGACACATAAGGAAAGAAATCATCTTGGATATCCAGGCAGATGAGCCTTCAGATGCCTCCAGCCCCTGCTGCCATCAGGCTGCAAGCACATGAAAGACTCTGAGAACTGCCCAGCTGAGACCATTCAACCACAGAACCATGAGAGAGATTCACATATTGCTTTCTAACCTACCAAATGTTAGGGTGGATTTCTATGTAGTAATAGGTAAACAGACTATGTATGAATGCTTGAAATGTTAACCTACACTCCCAGAGTACATATTAAACTTAACTTCACACATATGCACATCATCTACACCAAAGTATTTTAAGAAAATTACAGCCAGTATAACTGTCCTGCCACATGCTCCATTTAATCTGAGCCCATTTGCCTCCTGTGTCTGTTTCCAACAAGTTAAGGACATGGAAGGGTGTGGGGGGAGGTTAAATAGGACCCAAAACCATCAACAGGGGCCCACACATCTTCTCCAACAGCACTAAAGTGTCTGCCAGGCCCTGCCAATAACATAACAAGTGTGCTCATAGTGTGTAGAATAAAACACAGGTGGGTTGTCTGTGGTGTAATGAGGGAAGAATGTCTCTTTATCTCTTTTATGTCCTGCTCTGTCAGAGAGATACCCCAGAGTTTGTAGAGAAAAACTCTTCCTTCCCTACCTGTTGCCCTGTGCTCTAAGGCTACAGAGAAGCCAATCGGAGCTGGGAGAAATCAGGTGTCAGGCACCATGCCATTATCTTATAACTGAGCTTTCTCTGACAAGGCCAGGCTCTCCGTACCTGGTTCTCCCATTTCATCAGGATGAATTGTCCCCCAGGAGGGGCCTCAGCCCTCATGCAAATTGGCTTTCCAGGGCACCCACTCCATCAGCACAGACATGGCCAGACTTTCTGAATTCCTCTTAGACTCAATCTAGAAGCTCTGCTTCCCACAAATGAAATGGTGGCAAATACTGACAATCTAACAGATTAATCAGTGTAACAGAATGACCCTGGAGTCAGAATTTAAATTTATTTTTTAGCAAGAAGCTGACAGCTGCTTCTTTGTAAAGCAAGGTTAGCAACTCAAATGGCTCCAAGCAGGGGAGATAGTCAAAATATTTAACAACTGGAACCACCTGGGCCCAGTGGGCTCAGAGCAGGCCCTGTCAGCCATCGATATCAGCCCTGCTCACACAAACCAGGCAGGTGAGTGGGAGGAATGGACAGGTGGGGGCTGTGGAAGAGGACAGCTCATGTTTCATGTAAAGAGGGAGCTGCTATCCAGCTCCAGGCAATGGAGGACATGGGAATGGAAGCCTAATGTTATCCAAAAAAAAATAGAATTTTTTTTCCCAGAGAGCCTGCCATGAAATTTGTGAAATATCCTGATTTAAATGTTAGCAACTAGTTTGAATATTTACAAAAATATCTTTGCAAGCTGCTATGGTCTGAATGTTTGTGTCATTCTCCCGAAATTCATATGCTGAAATTCTCACCCCCAGAGTGAGGATATTAAGAGGTGTGGCCTTTGGAGAGGTGGATTAGGTCATGAGGGTGGAACCCTCACGCATGGGATTAGTGCCTTATCAAGGAGGCTGGGGGCAGAGTGGGGGCGGGGGTGGGGGGTGGCTCCTTCACTCCTTTCACTGTATGAGGAACCAGAAAGCAGCCATCTGCAGCCTGGAAAAGGGTCCTCCCCAGAATCTGACCATCCTGATCTTGGACTTCTCAGCCTCTAGAACTGTAAAAAAATAAATAACTTTTGTTTAGAAGCCACCCTGTTTATGTATTTTGTTATGGCCAGAATGGAACAAGATACACGCCAAACCACATATATGATCTTCATGCTATCACTGTTACTGCTTTTCCAAAGCAGACCCAGAAAATTGTCATTATTCTATGTCAGGTCACGTAAGTAGCCTGCGCATTATGCAGACATGGTTAATAGGTATTTGCACTTTGAGGGGATGAGCCTACTGGTCCTCTGAGTTAGCAGAGCTGTCCTCCACCTTGCTACATAGACCTCTAGAATGAGAAAAGTCAAATTAACATCAAGCTCTAGGAAACTCCTGGGTAAAAATATTGGTGATCCCAAATTCTAGTCTCCGAAAATTAAAGTTGGAGCAATTCATCAGGATGAATTTGGATGGACTAGGTGAGTTCTGCCACCAAAGTTGCCTGAATAAAGCTTCAAAACCATGGTAGGCATCTGGGTGAGCATTCCATGCTCTACCAAGAGCTGGCCCTTTCATAGTGTTCGTAATTTGGGGAGAAGTCACTGGTCATGTGGTGGGAGCTCCAGCAATAGGAGCATGGCAACCTGGGTGGGGCCTGGGCAAGCAAGGGCACCACTGCACTGTGGCTAAGTAGCATCTATTGAAATATACAGCCTTCACCTTCAACTACAACATCATTGGCCACTAGAAGCAATAGCTGTGTAGGCACAGCCGATTCTCCCCTCTCTCCCAGCCTGGTGCTTAGAGATGGTCTCTCAGACTGACTAACCCCAGAATTCAGGGCTATCTTTATAGGCATGTGACATGTGCAACCACAGAGGGCCCACAGCCTTGGTTTAATGCTCATCTTGAAAGTCTTAATTTTAATTTTATTTATTTATTTATTTATTTATTTATTTGAGATGGAATCTCACTCTATCACCCAGGCTGGAGTGCAGTGGCGCAATCTCAGCTCACAGCAACCTCCGCCTCCCAGGTTCAAGCAATTCTCTTGCCTCAGCCTCCTAAGTAGCTAGGATTACAGGCACCTGCTACCACACCTGGCTAATTTTTGTATTTTTAGTGGAGACAGGGTTTCACCATGTTGGACCAGGCTGGTCTCAAACTCTTGACCTCAGGTGATCTGCCCGCCTCGGCCTCCCAAAGTGCTGAGATTACAAGTGTAAGCCATAGCACCCAGCAAAAGTCTTAATTTTTCAACAAGGGTCTTGCATTTTCACTTGGCACTAAGCCCCACAAATTATGTAGCCAGTTCTGCCCCTGAGGTTCTTGAACAATTGCAGAGTGATAGCATCGAAAAGAAGGCCTTAAGAAGTAAGTACAGTTGATTCTCCTTATTCATGATAGTTATGTTCTATAAAGCCATTGCAAACACTGAATTAGTGAATACTGAACCACTGCTCCTAGGGAAAATATAAGGTTAGGTTTATGCAAGCTTCTGTTCATAATATTTTCATCAACAAATCAATACATAACCTGTTTTCTATGTGGTTTCTGTTTCGATACATGTTATTTAATATAAAAAATTGATTAATTGACATTGAACTCACAGTCAAGAGCACTAAAATTCATGCTGGAATGAAGTTTATCTAACACACATATTTTCTGTGTAAGACACATTGTAGCCTTCCTGCATGCAGGCTCAAAATAGTCATGCAACCTGACATCCCTTGGGCCACTGTTGTCCTGGGCAGGGCCACTGCACTAAGCAAGGCAGGAACCACCTACTCTTGCCAAGTGTGGTAGTTGCTTGTGCCACTTGCTCCTTCCAGTAACCAGATGAAGTCGGAAACACTGGACAGCATTTCAGCGCTATGCTTGGGGACCCATTGTAAACAGTGAAGTCACCAAGAAAAAAACGCAACAATGTGAAAAACAGCTCTAAATAGACCATGAGAGAGATGTTGTTGACAGCATGAGAGCTGAAATGAGAAGGGAGAGTGTCACATCGTTCCACCTCAGCTGGGAGCATGTATATCAGGTGACTCAAATGTCACCACTCTGTGCAATGTCCACAAATGCCTGTGAAAGCCCCTTGAGTATTGGTTTGGGGATTATGAATAAAATCTAGCAAGTAGATGACTTTACAAATACACAATCCACAAATAATGAGGATCAATCGCACCAACTTGCTTTTGGTATGTTACATGGGAGACCAGACATTTGGTGGGAAAAATAACATGACCATATAAAACCGCATGCTCTTAAGATAGATCAAAGCACTTACAATAATAATGATACCACATACTTATATAGCACTTAATATTAGATGATATTATGAACACATTACATAAAGTAACTCACAGGAACATCGTTAACAGCCCAAAGAGGTACTGGTACAAGGAATTTACTTTCAAATGCTTTTATATACACACTGTGAGGCTAAGCATGTGCTGGCTAGTCCAACCTTTAACTCTAAGGCCAATTGGTTGTTTTCATAAAAAAAGAACACTCAAGAGTGGTGGCAGGGCGTGGTGGCTCACACCTGTAATCCTGGCACTTTGGGAGACCTGAGGCAGGCAGATCACAAGGTCAGGAGTTCCAGACCAGCCTGGCCAACACAGTGAAAGCCTGTCTCTACTAAAAATACAAAAATTAGCCAGACTTGGTGGCACATGACTGTAGTCTCAGCTACTCAGGAGGCTGAGGCGGGAGAATTGCTTGAACCTGGGAGGCAGAGCTTGCAGTGAGAGCCATTGCACTCCAGCCTGGGTGACAGAGTGAGACACCGTCTCAAAAAACAAAAAGAGTGGTTTAATGTCATATCAGAAGGACCATTGCCCCAGAGGCGTCTGCAACAAAGTTTCTGTTATCTATAATGCCATCCACACTCAAGGTTGGGCTAATTAGCATAGTGAATGTCAGAACAGGTTCTTACTGGTGAAATGGTTGGCAAAACCCCATCTCTACTAAAAATACAAAATTAGCCAGGCATAGAGGCACATGCCTGTAATCCCAGTTACTCAGGAGGCTGAGGCAGGAGAATCGCTTGAACCTGGAAGGCAGAGGTTACAGTGAGCCAAGGTCATGCCATTGCACTCCAGTCTGGGCAACAAGAGCAAAACTCTGTCTCAAAAAATAAAAATAAAAAAATAAAAAATAAATGGCATAATGAATGTTCAAGAAGTACTCTTGGCAGGCAACATTAAAGTAAAACATTTGGGGGATATCCTCCTCTCTTCATCAAGGTGTAAGAATCTAGCAAGACCTGTGATGTGCACCCTCTGGAATGGCAGCCAAATCTCAATCCCTAAATGGTCCTGTGTCTGTCCATTGTGGTAGGAGGATTTCTGGCTGCCTGATGCTAACTGCAGGAGAGTCTCAAGTCAGTCTTGCATGAAAGGTGCTAGCCAAAACAGCTAAAAATCACAGAGCGCTGAGAGCGTCTCACACTTGCAGAAAAAAGGGTACGCACCGTTATCTGTCTGTTCGTGACTATTTGGCTAACGAATCTCTGTGTGAGTGATGGGATTTTATCTGAGGCCACTTTGTCATACAGTATACCCTGGTAGAGACAGTATAGGTAAGTAGCTAACCCTCACTCTCCTCCAACTTCTTCAGTGGGTTTTGTTATCCACTGATGGGGACAATGGTCCCCAAGTCACACAGCTACTAAGAGGTAGAACCAGGATGTCCACCCAGGCCATGTGGCTGCGGCTTCTATATTCTTAACCATATGCCATACTGCCTCTCCACCTAAAAGTAACATGCGACCTAAATCCATTGCGGCTTAGATTAATTTGGCAAATGTACAGAGCCCTAAAAATACACATATTTGCCAGAAAGAGGAAAAAAAGAGTCTGAAATTTAAAAAAAGATGAAGACAATGAACAAGTCTAAACTATCAGGAACTTTAAAATGACACAAAGTTCATATTCACATATCTCCCTAATTCTAACACCATGGTTTAAGGTGGTATGTAAATTTTCTGTCACAGCATCTAAACATGCACATCAGTTAGAAAACATGATTGTAAAATCATTGAAATATGAAGAAATGATCCTCTTGGAGTTGATGAATTAGGGTATTTTTGTCACTGTCCTTTCAGCCATGGTAGCAAACCCACACCTCCCTGAGCAAGCGTAGGCCCTGTTGACTCGTGGCTCTCCTTACAAAACCATGAGCTCTTTACCAGGCTGAAATGAAATTCATAGATAATATCTACCTATGTGTGTACTTTTTAAAAATTAATATAATAGCCTAACTGCAATATACACAATAAACAAAAGGACAGGAATTGAAAATATTACTTTAATATGTAGATATGGGGGACAAAACACACTGAAAGACATAATGATGCAGACACGTACTTGCACCTGTATGTACAATCATAATAAATGTCATTGTTAAAAGGGCAGACTGAGGTGGGCATGTAGAATTGACAATCTAAAAATACAAGTAGCTTCCAACAGCCAGGGAACTTCCTAAAATGCTAACTCTTGGTGGTTGCATTATTGGAAAGCTCAGCACATACTCAAACGGTTAAAAAAAAAAAAAAAGTTTTTATTATATAAAAAAGAGTTAGTGTCTAGATAATTACACAGGTTTTTCTCCCATACGCACACCCAGCAGGGCATTTCAGAGCTATACAGGGTTTCTGGCAATCACTCTTGAGTAGAACTATCCCGCACGTTGCAGGGCATCAGCAATCCCTGGTCTCCACCCATCATATGCCATTAGAGCCCCGCAATCCTTGTGAGGACCCTACCAATTCCCAAAGCGCCTCCCAGAGGGCAGCACTGCCCCACTGAGGACCTCTGCTGTAAAGTTTTTTCTGAAACTTTGCACATCTCTTGTTCTACGGTCCCAGGAAGTAGTTGATGCTAGGGAGGAAACATCCTGCATCTATGGCCTCAGGAAAAAGGAAATTCCTTCGGCTCTCCACAATCTGGGCTCTGATGCAGCAGACTCAGGAGCAAGTTGGTCTGGAAGCAGACTGGGAATCAACAATGTTATTAAGTTCTGAACTCAGTTCCACTGGTGGTTGCTGCAACTGCGTGAGTATAGCAAAACTGCATTCAGCCCCACTGCAAGTCAAAGTAACAGCCAATATCCAAATCTCTCCAAATTCAAAGAGGTGCAGCTGAGTTCCTACCACTATCAAGAAATCAAAGGTGTCAAGGCTGACCATTTGGAGACAAGAAGACCAGTGCAGCTTAAACTGCTAAGCAGCAGAGTCCCGGTTTGAACCCAGGATGTCTCAAAGCCTCAGGCTCCTACTCCTTGCACCAAATCAAGGTCCTAAGAGAATAAGGAGTGATCAGAGCCACAGACTCCTCACAGGAGTCTACTGCAAGAAGGCCAGTCATGAGTAACAAGGAGAGAGGCCAGGAACAGAACTTTATTCATGGGGAGCATTGGCCAAGTCTATGCTATATTATAAAAGGACTGTCACAATTCACACATGAGTCAAAGACTCTTTGCTTCAGGGAGAGATTGGTAACTACCAATAATGATAAAGAAACTGGAAAAACACCACCAACTTTGCAGGAAAGAAAAGCTTCATTTTCATCAGGATCCAGGAATAGGCTGGACAATTAAAATGAGACCGAAAGAAGGGGAGAAAGAAAGGAAGAGAATAAGCATCTGAGAGTCACTGAGCGGGAGCTGTCATCAAAGGGGCCTTGAAGAGAGAGAGAGGGCATGGACGCTCTGAATGCAGATAGAAAAAAAAAAAAACACAGACAAGAAAGAGAAGGTGGTAGAAAAGGCGAGAAAAGCAAAGTCAGAGAGGTGATTAAGAGGGTCCAACATCACTAAGTTGAGAAAAATGCAAGCTTCCAGGAAGAGGGTCAGCCGACAGCATCAGAATACGTGAGGGACCGAGAAGCTGTGAAATCATCATATTTCAGAATGTAAGGTCAGTAATTCTGATAAAAGTAACAGCTGCAATGGAATGCAAGATGAGGCACACAGGCAAGTGTAGAGGGATAAAAAAGGACTTTGCTAAGAAGAAACAAATGCAGAACCTCCTGGAGATAGTGAGCTATAAAAGATGCAAGAAAAAGGTGTTTGCTAAAAGAAGGCAGTAGGGTAAAGAGGTTTCTTCCCACAATAAAGAAAACTAGCATCCATAGAAATGAAGAAGTGGCTAGATGCAGTGGCTCACACCTGTAATCCCAGCACTTTGGGAGGCCGAGGTGGGTAGATCACCTGAGGTCAGGAGTTCAAGACCAGCCTGGCCAATGTGGTAAAACCCCATCTCTACTAATAATACAAAAATTAGCTAGGTGTGGTGGCACATGCTTGTAATCCCAGCTACACCAGAGGCTGTGGCAGGAGTATCACTTGAACCCGGGAGGCAGAAGTTGCAGTAAGCCAAGATCCTGCCATTGCACTCTAGCCTGGGCAACAAGAATGAAACTCTGTCTCAAAAAAAAAAAAAAAAGAAGGAAAAAAAGGAAAGGAGAGGAGAAGTCAGCAAAGGAGAGAAACTTCAGCTGTGGAACAGGAGGTGGCAGGGCTCTATATGAGTTCCTGTAGGGCAGGACAAGGGATTGGCTTTTGAAGGTTGGATAACCTCTCCCTCCAAACTTCCCACAGATAGGGTAGGTAATGAAAAGCCAAGTGTGTGGCTCTAGCTATTACCTTTCCTTTTCCAATGTGGGTGTCCTCATCTCAATTTGTGTGCAACCTCTGATCTCCAAGTAACCCATTTCCACTCTGACAAGCTGAGACAAACAGCCATGGGCCAAGAGAAATTTGAGCTGTGGCTCAGCAAGTGTTCTGTGGTGGGAAGGCTGTGGCTAGGGAGCTTTAGCAAAGGGGAAACTTAATTCTCCCTAACAAAACTAGAGGTCGGTAGTAGTCCTGGAATTGAAGAAGTCCTGGAATTGAACATGTTTAAAGGGATCCACTTTAACAAACCTAGAAGCTCAGCATCTCAGAAAGGACAATTTTTAGCACTGAAGGCCATGCTGAGACAATGCAGCTGACAGAATCGCTACCCAGAATCTGAAACCAGCTCAAGGCTGACAGCCCAACCTGACTAAGACTAGCCAGGGCTTTGTCCAAAACACCACGGATGAGGAAAATAGTCTTCTCTCCAGTAATAAGTTGGTGATGACAGAGTCCCAAATGTCACTACCAACTTGGGAAAAACCCCTCTAATAACAAGGTAAAGATGATTTTGTCAATCTGTGGAAATGATAAAATTTTAAATTACATTCTATTTCCTAGGACAACTTTTTTGGGTCTAACTTACAAGGTTGGTGAGACTTAGCTCTTTACTATTTTAAGCACCTTAGGCACACACAAAAAAAAATGTCTGGAACTTGTTATACATAATTCATTCTCTGGAGCTGAGAATAAGAAACTAAGAGATGAAGTTTGAAATAAAGGTTAATTGAGGGGGAGAAAAAAAAACGGGACTTATTGGAGTTAAAAAGGATAACAGCTGAGGCACTTCTCACCAAACTGAATAAAAAGAGCTGATATTTCCTTCTGGAGTATTTACAGAGAACCCAATATGTTCCTGTGGGGTGATTTTAAAGTATGGCCACAATTTTTTTTTTGTTCGTTTTTTACATTCCCCTCTTCAGAAGGTAGACCCTCACCCTCTTCGTCTTGGATGTGTGCTGGACTCAGTGAATCACATGTAACAAATGGAACATGGCATGATGGCAGTGTGTCACTTCTAAAGCTAAGTCATAAAAGACATCACCACTTCCATCATATCTTTCTTGGATCACCTGCTCCAGGGGCAGCCAGCCGCCATGTTGTGAAGACACTCAAGCAGCCTGTGGAGAGGCCCATGTGGGGAAGAACAAAGGTCTCTCACCAACAACCAGCACCAACTTGCCAGCCAAGTGAGTCAGCAACCTCTTTTAGCAAACATCTTTTCTTGCATCTTTGATAGCTCACTATCTCCAGGAGGCTCTGCATTTGTTTCTTCATAGCAAAGTCCTTTTTCATCCCTCTACACTTGCCTGCGTGCCTCATCTTACTTTCCATTGCAGCTGTTACTTTTATGCTCAGAATTACTGACCTCATGTTCTGAAATACGATGATTTCACAGCTTCTCAGTCCCTCACATATTCTGACACTGTTGGTTGCCCCTCCTCCTCCAGCCCCAGTCAAACCTTCAGATGACTACATCTCCACCCAACATCTTTAATGCAACCTCATGAGAGAGACTGAGGTAGAACTATCCCCTGACAAGCTGCTCCCAAATTCCAGAAACTACAAGGATAGTAAATGCTTGTTATTTTTCTAAGCCACTACATTCTGGGCTAATTTGTTACACACTGACAGATAATACAGTTTGCCCCTGTGCAAAGTTTTGGCAACACAGGCGCAAAAAGCTGATAGTCTCAACCATCAAGAAGATCACTGTCTACTGTGGAGATAGTCTGGTAAAGCCAACAATAACAAAACCACGTGGCTGGGCACGGGGGCTCACACCTGTAATCTAGGCACTTTGGGAGGCCGAGGTGGCTGGATCACTTGAGCCCAGGAGTTCGACACCAGCCTGAGCAACATGGTGAAACTCATCTCTACCAAAAATACAAAAATGGCCTGGCACGGTGACTCACACCTGTAATCCCAGCACTTTGGGAGGCCGAGTCGGGCAGATCATGAGGTCAGGAGATCGAGACCATTCTGGCTTACACAGTGAAACTCTGTCTCTACCAAAAACACAAAAAAATTAGCCAGGCATGGTGGCAGGTGCCTGTAGTCCCAGCTACTCTGGAGGCTGAGGCAGGAAAATGGCGTGAACCCAGGAGGCGGAGCTTGCAGTGAGCCGAGATTGCACCACTGCACTCCAGGCTGGGCGACAGAGCAAGACTCTGTCTCAAATAAACAAACAAAAAAAGAACAAAAATTAGCACACACCTGTAATCCCAGCTACTTGAGAGGCTGAGGCAAGAGGATCACTTGAACCCAGGAGGCGGAGGTTGCAGTGGGCCAAGATCATGCCACTGGACTCCAACTTGGGCAACAGAGCAAGACCTTGTCTCAAAAAAAAAAAAAAAAAAAAAGTGATAACTACTATAATAGACGTATATCCATCAGGATGAGCATGAGTATACTGTACTAACGAGCAACCTAAAAATCTCAGTGGCGGTCAGGCTCAGTGGCTCATGCCTGTAAACCCAGCACTTTGGGAGGCCAAGGGGGGTGGATCACTTGAGGTCAGTAGTTTGAGACCAGCCTGGCCAACATGGTAAAACCCCATCTCTACTGAAAATACACAAACTAGCTGGGCATAGTGGCGGGCACCTGTAATCCCAGCTACACAGGAGGCTGAAGCAGGAGAGCCGCTTGAACCCAGGAGGCAGAGGTTGTAGTTAGCCAAGATGGCACCACTGCACTCCAGCCTGGGTGACAGAGTGAGACTCCGTCTCAAAAAAATAAATAAAAATAAAAATCTCAGTGGCTTAAAACAACATAGCTCATCTCTTTTTCATGTTTATATCAATTGTGCATTGGCAGGGAGCTCCACTTACTCCAAGACCTGGTATCACAGAGCAGCCATCATCTGGCTTACCGTAGCAGAAATAAAGAAAAAATGGCAAATTGTGACTGCCTATTGAAGTTTCCATCTGGAAGTTAACGCGTGTCAATTCCACTCATATTTCATTGCCCAAAGCAAGTCATTTGATAGTGCTGAAGTTTAAGGAAAAGCAGGGAAATACGATGCTACCATGTTCCTAGAGAAGGGGAAGTTTGTGAACATCCCAGTGGTGACCAGATGTATGCTGGGTGCTACGAGAACACAGAAGACCAACTAACTCTCCCCAGAGGACAGGTGTCAGAGATGGCTTCCAAAGGAATAAATACAAGAAAAAAGAGTTTATTAACCAGTCAAGGATGGAAGAGCATTCCATATAGAGAAAACAGCACACGAAAAACTCATTTGCACAAGAAAATCTCACATTCTGGAGAGCAGCAGGGAGCAGAAGTACAGCGTATTATGCTAGGCAGAAAACATAGTCAGGGACTGGGTGTGACGAGGTTCTACATGCCTTGCTAAAATTTGTGCTTTGGTGACTAATAATGCTTCCCAATGATGACACCTGGAGTGGGGCAATTATGGAACCGTCCCATGTATTGCAGGATATTTAACACCATGGGCTCCAGACCACCCATAGCACCCCCAGCCATTATGACATTCCCAATCCCCGTATCCATCCTAAGCACCCTCAGAGATGGGGAGAATACTGTGCCCTATTGAGAATCATTGGTAAGTAGGATAATCTGTTTTTCTAAGACACATGAAGCATAATCAAATCTTGACAAAACTCAAAAAATACAAGCAAGACATAAATCATTGCAATAAACAATGATTGTCATAAAACAAATGCTGCAACAGTAACAGTTGGTTACTATGGTACAGAGACACTCGACTACAGATTATATGTAATTTATATCACACCCCTCTAACGCTGCCCCTCAAGAAAGGATGCTTTCACTCATTTCAAGAAGAATGCAAGTGATTGAGAGTAAAGATTTAGGAACGCCTTTGATTCTGCTGTATTGTATTTTTTCTAAGTAGCCAGCATTAAATCTAGTACTTGAATAACATTTTCTAACACAGCTCAAAAGTTTGTGACACAACCACTGCTAACTGCTAATATGGAATTTAAATAGAGGTGTTATCCAATTTACATATTTAGAAGATTATTCTGGTAGCTTGGAGTCAAGCAAGACTGGTTCATACTTTTGTAGAAGTTCAAGCAACCAATACTGAGGACTGGGAAACAGTAAAAGGGATGGATTTAAGATATGCCTGGGGAGGAAAAAAATTCAACAAGGTTTGCTGGTCACTAAGAGAGGTGAGAAAAGGAAGAGAGGAGACCCAGGGAAAGCCGCCAGCCATAATAAGTAAACAGAAGACACGAAGAGACAACAAAATCGAGCCATAAGGTAAAAAAAGGAAATTTCCAACAGCCAATTTAGTGAATAAAGGATAGCATTCCCCAGATCCTGGCCTACCAAACTCTAGACCTGCAAGACATCATACTGTAAAAGGATTCTGTGGTCAAGTAAGTTTGAGAAATATTTTATACTCTCCCATCTTAGAGATTCAGCATACATATTTAGTGTATTAATATTCTAAGCTGTTTTATAGGAAAGAAACAAGTTTAAATTTTATTTAACCCACTGCATCCCATAAGTTTGGTCTCAGAACGCTTTTTCCTCCAAAAGCCATTAAGATCCTACCGAACCAGTGTTCCAGGGAACACACTTTGGGAAACAGAATTTTAAAATGTATGTGGGAGAACTCCTACAAGTCAATAACAAAAAGACAAACAACTGAATTTTAAAACGGACAAAGGACTTCAATAGACAGTTCTTCAAAGAAGACATGCCAATGGCCAAAAAGCACATGAAAAGACACTCAACATCACTAGTCGGTAGGGAGGGAAATACAAATCAAAACCGCCATGAGGTATCTCTTAACATGAGATAGGAAGGCTATTATCAAAAACAAAATCACACATGCTGGAGACAATGCGGACAAATTCAATCTTTGTGCATTGCTGGTGAGAATGTAAACTGGTGCAGCCACTGCAGGAAACAGTAGTTCCTCCAACAGTTTTTTGTTTGGTTTTTCTGTTTTTCTTTTTTTAAGACAAGGTCTCACTCTATCGCCTCAACTGGAGTACAGTGGCGCCATCTCAGCTCACTGCAACCTCAACCTCGCAGGCTCAAGCAATCCTCCCACCTCAGCCTCCTGAGTAACTGGGACTACAGGCACATGCCACCATGCCCAGCTAATTGAGTTTATATATTCATGGAATACAAATATGGTTTTGCTACACTGACATACTGCATTGTGGTAAAGTCAGGACATTCAGTGCATCCACTTCTGGGCAATGCACATTGTACCTGAGCAACCTCCCATTATCTACTCACATCCCACAGTTCCTCAGGGAGTGAAACACAGAATTGCCAGGTGATCCAGCAATTCCACCTCTGGGTATATACCCAAAAGAACTGGGGCAAGGCGTGGTGGCTCATGCCTGTAATTCCAGCACTTTGGGAGGCCGAGACGGGAGGATCATGAGGTCAAGAGATGGACAATCCTGGCCAATATGGTAAAACCCTGTTTCTGCTAAAAATACAAAAATTAGCTGGCCATGGTGGCACATGCCTGTAGTCCCAGCTACTCGGGAGGCTGAGGCAGGAGAATCGCTTGAACCCAGAAGGTGGAGGTTGGAGTGAGCCGAGATCACGCCACTGCACTCCAGCCTGGCAACAGAACGAGACTCTGTCTCAAAAAAAAAAAAAAAAAAGAGAGAGGGAATTGGAAATGGGGATTCAAACAGATATTTGTACACCTATATTCAACAGTAGCATTATTTACAACAGCCCAAAGGTGGAAATAATCCAAATGACCATTGACAGATGAATGAATAAACAAAATGTGGTCTGTACATACAATGGATGTTATTCAAATTTAAGACAAAAGGATATTCTGGCACATGCTGCAATATAAGAGAACCTTGAAGACATTATGCTGTGTGAAATGTTGGCATTTTAAATTCTGGTTGATTTGCATCTCCATCTTTCCACTGATTTCCCATAGACCCAGCAGCATTTATCTTCTTTTTCTTTTTCTTTTTTTCTTTTCTTTTTTTTTTTTTTTTTTTGAGACAGTACCCAGACTAGAGTGCAGTGGCATGATCTCAGCTCACTGCAATCTCTGCCTCCCGGGTTCAAGCGATTCTCCCACCTCAGCCTCCCAAGTAGCTGGGACTACAGGCAGACGCCACCACACCCTGCTAATTTTTGTATTTTTTGTAGAGCCAGGTTTAACCATGTTAGCCAGACTGGTCTCAAACTCCTGAGCTCAAGTGATCTGCCCACCTCGGCCTTGCGAAGTGCTGGGATTACAGACGTGACCACTGCACCTGGCCTATTTCAACTTCTATTGCAGTATTTCTCAGCCTAGCTTCTTAGAATCACCTGGGGAGAGTTTGGGTTTTGCTGTTTTTTTAATCTGTTACAAAAGACAAATACTATATGATTCCCATTATATGAGTTATCTAGAGTAGTTGAAATCATAGAGACAGAAAGTAGAATGGTGGTTGCCAGGAGGGTGGGAGAGAGGAGAGAATGGGGAGTCATCGTTAAATGGGTATCGAGTTTCAGCTTTGCAAGATTAAAAAGTTCCAGAGATTGGTTATACAACACTGTGAATATACTTAAAACCACTGAACTAAACAATTAAAAATGTAAGTGTATAGTTACATTTAGTTAATTAACTGTTAAGTTACATGTAAGATGTAACTTATAAATATAACTATACATTTACATTTTTTAAATGAAATTTTTTGTTATGGGTATTTTATAGCTAAAACATAACTAGGATCAGGGAGCATTTGAGACCCCTGAAATTTGAAGCATAGGCAAATATTTGACCACTTTTGAATTCTGGTTGATTTGCGTCTCTTGATCTTTCCCTCCATTTCCCATAGACCCAGCTGCATTTCATCTTCCATTGCAGTGTTTCCCAGCCCGGCTCCCGAGAATCACCTGGGAAGAGTTGGTGGGGGGCGTTTTTTGGGTTTTTTTAAGGCTATTTTCCCTCAACCGTTCCCCTCCCCACCTCAATAATGTTCTATTTCATTGGTCTGGCATCGGACAGGGGTTTTTCTTCAGAGATACCCAGGTAACGTGCAGCCAGGATGAGAACCATTCTTGTCATTGGACACTGTAGCTCACCAGTCCCATCCCATGTGCTAGGCAACTCCTGTGCCAAGCTCCTGCTAATGCATTTTCTCTTTTGAATTCCACAATAGCCCTAGGAGGGTTCTCGGTGTACAGCTGAGGAAGCCAAGGTTTGGAAGGGTTATAAGCTGCACACATCAGCCTAGCAAGTAAATCGTAAACACAAGATTTGAACTGGGCTTAACTATAAATCCAATGTTTCGTCCCCTGAGGTTGCTGCCTAGGAAAAGAAAAGCCTGCTGTGATTCTGCAGACAACCAGGTAACTCTGGTTTGATGTCTGTCTTCTCTCTTGACAGCACAGTGATACCCATCTTCTGGCAGGACCCAGTATAACAGGAACACCACGAATTTAGGATCAGAAGAAACACACTTTCGTCAGCAAGGAAAGATGTCATACAGGAATCCCTCCAAGAAGTGTCCTAGCCACCCTATGGCAGAAGATAATTCAGGTATCAAACGATTACATAAATCTCATTGTTCATAACAACTCAACATTTGCTACTGAACGCTAAAATGTGAGCAAGATCAAGTGCTCATATGTGGTGTACCTTAAATCCAATTGCTTTGTCAAAAAGGAAGATATAACAGATTGATTGATTTGTCCATGCATGACTATTAAAATGGAGGAACTGGATGGACAGAAGGTCTCTTGACAATGGCTATAAACAAAAGTCCAGCTCTTCTAGGAAGTCCATCTTTGCTCAGCTACTACAGGAATGAACCAGCTAACATTACATTTGTAGTCCCCATAACAGTTCTTTTATGAAATGCCCTGGTTCATAGAGCTGCCTCTATGCTCTTGTTTCTTATAATCAAACCAAAGATATAAAAATCAAAGTGAAAAATGTACCTTTTGAATGTGTTGTTTTATTGATTTTAAGTACTCTACTCATTGCATGATTTTAATTTATACTTTGTCTTTATTTTTATAAAAGCCCTTTCTTTAAATATTTTAACTTGTATTAAAATAGTTCAAGCACATAATTTATTTTAAAAGAAAAGTCATAGTACAGAGATATAGTTAAAGTAATACTTTCATGTCACATTGAGAGGTGAAGCCTGCTGGGCTTCTGGGTTGGGTGGGGACTTGGAGAACTTTTCTGTCTAGCCAAAGGATTGTAAACACACCAATCAGTGCTCTGTGTCTAGCTAACGGTTTGTAAACACACCAATCAGCACTCTGTAAAAACGCACCTATCAGTGTTCTGTGTCTAGCTAAAGGTTTGTAAATGCACCAATCAGCACTCTGTAAAAACAGACCAATCAGCACTCTGTAAAATGGACCAATCAGCAGGATGTGGGCAGGGCCAAATAAGAGAATAAAAGCTGGCCACCTGAGCCAGCAGTGGCAACCTGCTGGGGTCCCCTTCCATGCTGTGGCAGCTTTGTTCTTTCGCTCTTCACAATAAATCTTGCTGCTGCTCACTCTTTGGGTCTGCACTACCTTTATGAGCTGTAACACTCACTGCGAACGTCTGTGGCTTCACTCCTGAAGTCAGCGAGACCATGAACCTACTGGGAGGAACAAACAATTCCGGACGCACCACCTTTAAGAGCTGTAACACTCACTGCAAAGGTCTGTGGCTTCATTCCTGAAGTCAGTGAGACCACGAACCCACCTGAAGGAAGAAACTCCAGACACATCTGAACATCTGAAGGAACAAACTCCATACACACCATCTTTAAGAACTGTAACACTCACAGCGAGGGTCCGTGGCTTCATTCTTGAAGTCAGCGAGACCACTAACCCACCAGAAGGAATTATTCCAGACACATTTTGGTGACCCAGATGGGACTATCATCTATTGCCAAGCAGTGAGTATCATCAGACTACTTTCACTTGCTATTCTGTCCGATTTTTCCTTAGAATTTGGGGGCTAAATACCGGGCACTTGTTGGCCAGTTAAAAGCAACTAGTGCGGCCACTGGACTAAAGACACGGGTGTCAGGCTTTCTGGGAAAGGGCTCTCTAACAACTCCCGACTCTTCAGAGTTGGGAGCATTGGTTTGCCTGGAACCAGCTTCGGATTTTCCTGTATTTCTGGGCCAAGCCAAAGGTCAACACAGAGGAAAGTCATTCAGCTTTAGGGTCCTGACAACAACTTGGTTGACCCTGCAGCCATGAGCGGAACTCTCAAAGTCATGTTGCCCAAGCAAGACTCACCCATCTATCCTATCTATCCTGACCCTTGCCTCCTGGGTCCTTATGCCTGTCAGACAAACTTCCTCTCGCCTCTCTTCTCTGAGGCTAGTCCCGCTTCTAAAAATCACTCCCTGTCTCTGGTGCTTTTCTAGTTTCTCCTATAAGAATGATTTCTAGTATAAACTTCAGGACTCTGTTACGTTCTTTAGGCATCCAGGCTTACCAATCAGAAAGACATAATTTTTGCCCAAAGCCCCGTTGGGGCGGGGGACTATCTTATCTGGAATTTTAGGATCCCTCCTCAGACTAGCAGGCCTAACAAAAGCTATTCCAGAAGCTAGGATATGGGGAGCTTCAGAAATGATATCCTTCCTTTTCATATAAGTGAGGACAAAAAGGCAGCACTCTTCCAACTCTGGATATCCCTCCCCTCCCTCAGGGTATGGCCCTCCACTTCATTTTTGGGGCATAACATCTTTATAGGACAGGGGTAAAGTCCCATCACTAACAGGGGAATGCTTAGGACTCTAACAGGTTTTCAAGAATGTGTCAGTAAAGGCCATTAAATCCAATTTTTCTCAGTCTTCTTTGTGGTCTAGGAGGACAGGCAAGAGTGCAGGTTTTCCAGAATGTGTTGGTAAGGGCCACTAAATCCAACATTCTTTGGTCCTCCTTGTGGTCTAGGAGCAAAACTAGTGTTTCTGCTGCTGCGTAGGTGAGCGCAACTATTCCAATCAGTAGGACCCAGGGACCATTGCAGGTTCTTGGGCAAGAGGTGTTTCTGCTGCTGCATCAGTGAGTGCAACTATTCCGATCAGCAGGGTCCAGGGCAGGTTCTTGGGCAGGGGGAGAAACAAACAAACCAAAACCATGGGCAGTTTTGTCTTTCAGATGGGAAACACTCAGGCATCAACAGGCTCACCCTTGAAATGCATCGTAAGCCATTGGGACCAATTTGACCCACAAACCCTGAAAAAGAGGCAGCTCATTTTTTTCTGCACTACAGCTTGGCCCCAATATTCTCTCTCTGATGGGGAAAAATGGCCACCTGAGGGAAGTATAAATTACAATACTATCCTGCAGTTTGACCTATTCTGTAAGAGGGAAGGCAAATGGAGTGAAATACCTTATGTCCAAGCTTTCTTTTCATTGAAGGAGAATCCACAACTATGCAAAGCTTGCAATTTACATCCTACAGGAAGACCTCTCAGCTTACCCCCATATCCTAGCCTCCCTATAGCTCCCCTTCCTATTAATGATAAGCCTCCTCTAATCTCCCCCGCCCAGAAGGAAATAAGCAAAGAAGTCTCCAAAGGACCACAAAAACCCTCAGGCTATCAGTTATGTCCCCTTCAAGCTGTAGGGGGAGGGGAATTTGGCCCAACCCAGGTATATGTCCCTTTCTCCCTGTCTGATTTAAAGCAGAGCAAGGCAGACCTGGGGAAGTTTTCAGATTATCCTGATAGATACATAGATGTCCTACAGGGTCTAGGGTAAACCTTCTATCTCACTTGTAGAGATGTCATGCTATTGTTAGATCAAACCCCAGCCTTTAATGAAAAGAATGTGGCTTTAGCTGCAGCCCGAGAGTTTGAAGATACCTGGTATCTTAGTCAAGTAAATGATAGAATGACAGCTGAAGAAAGGGACAAATTCCCTACCGGTTCAGCAAGCCATCCCCAGTATGGATCCCCACTGGGACCTCGACTCAGATCATGGGTACTGGAGTCACAAACATCTGTTGACCTGTGTTCTAGAAGGACTAAGAAGGATTAGGAAAAAGCCCATGAATTATTCAATGATGTCCACCATAACTCAGGGAAAGGAAGAAAATCCTTCTGCCTTCCTCAAGTGGCTACAGGAGGCCTTAAGAAAATATACTCCCCTGGGCTGGGCGCGGTGGCTCAAGCCTGTAATCCCAGCACTTTGGGAGGCCAAGACGGGCGGATCACAAGGTCAGGAGATCGAGACCATCCTGGTTAACACGGTGAAACCCCGTCTCTACTAAAAAATACAAAAAACTAGCCGGGTGAGGTGGCAGGCGCCTGTAGTCCCAGCTACTCAGGAGGCTGAGCCAGGAGAATGGCGTAAACCCGGGAGGCGGAGCTTGCAGTGAGCTGAGATCTGGCCACTGCACTCCAGCCTGGGCGACAGAGCTAGACTCCGTCTCAAAAAAAAAAAAAAAAAGAAAAAAGAAAATATACTCCCCTGTCACCCAACTCACTTGAGGGTCAACTGATCCTGAAAGATAAGTTTATTACCTAATCAGCCACGGATATCAGGAGAAAGCTCCAAAAGTGAGCCCCGGGCCCTGAAAAAATCTGGAGGCATTATTAAACCTGACAACCTCGGTATTCTATAATAGGGACCCAGAGGAACAGGCCCAAAAGGAAAAGCAAAATCAGAGAAAGGCTGCAGCCTTAGTCATGGCCCTCAGACAAACAAACCTTGGTGGTTCAGAAAGGACAGAAAATGGAGCAGGCCAATCACCTGGTAGGGCTTGTTATCAGTGTGGTTTACAAGGACACTTTAAAAAAGATTGTCCAATGAGAAACAAGCTGCCCCCTCGTCCATGTCTGCTATGCTGAGGCAATCACTGGAGGGCACACTGCCCCAGAGTACAACGGTTCTCTGGGCCAGAAGCCCCTAACCATATGATCCAACAACAGGACTGAGGGTGCCCGGGGCAAGCACTAGCTCATGTCATCACCCTCACTGAGCCCCAGGTACATTTAACTATTGAGGGCCAGGACATTGACTTCCTCCTGGACACTGGCACAGCCTTCTCAGTGTTAATCTCCTGTCCTGGACGCCTGTCCTCAAGATCCGTTACCATCCAAAGAATCCTGGGACAGCCTGTAACCAGGTATTTCTCCCACCTCCTCAGTTGTAATTGGGAGACTTTACTCTTTTCACATGCCTTTCTTGTTATGCCTGAAAGTCCCACACCCTTATTAGGGAGGGATATATTAGCCAAACCTGGAGCTATTATCTACATGAATATGGAGAACAAGTTACCCATTTATTGTCCCCTGCTTGAGTAGGGAACCAACCCTGAAGTCCGGGCATTGGAAGGAACAAACTCAAGCTCCAGCCTTAAGTCTTCCCACAGGACAAAACTTTTCTTTATACGTCACAGGGCGAGCAGGAATAGCTCTTGGAGTCCTTACGCAGACTGGTGGGACAACCCCACATCAGTGGCATACCTAAGTAAGGAAATGGATATAGTAGCAAAAGGCTGGACTCACTGTTTACAGGTAGTTGCGGCAGTGGCTATCAAAATAATACAAGAAAAGGATCTCACTGTTTGGACTGCTCATGATGTAAATGGCTTACTAGGTGCCAAAGAAAGTTTATGGCTATCGGACAACCACCTACTTAGATACTAGGTACTACTCCCTGAGGGACCAGTACTTCAAATATGTACTTGTGTGGCCCTCAATCCTACTGCTTTTCTCCCAGAGGATGGGGAACCAGTCAAGCATGATTGCCAACAAATTATAGTCCAGACTTATGCCGCCCGAGATGATCTCTTAGAAGTCCCCCTAATTAATCCTGACCTTAACCTATATACCAATGGAAGTTCATCTGTGGAGAATGGGATATGAAGGGCAGGTTATGCCATAGTTAGTGATGTAACTGTACTTGAAAGTAAGTCTCTTCCCCCAGGGACCAGCACCCAGTTAGGAGAACTAGTGGCACTTACCTGAGCCTTAGAACTGAGAAAGGGAAAAAGAATAAATGTTTTTACAGATGGCAAGTATGGCTTATCTAATCCTACATGCCCATGCTGCAATATGGAAAGAAACGGAGTTCCTAACCTCTGGGGGAACCCCCATTAAATACCACAAGGAAACCATGGAGTTATTGCATGCAGTGCAAAAACCCAAGGAGGTGGAAGTCTTACACTGCCAAAGCCATCAAAAGGGGAAGGAGAGGGGAGAACAGCAGCATAAGTGACTGGCAGAGGCAGGGAAAGACAAGCAGAAAGGAAAGACAGAAAGAGACAGAAAGTCAAAGAGACAGAGAAAGGAAGAGACAGAGACAAAGAGGGAGTCAGAGAGAGAGAGACAGAAAATCAAAGGGAGAGAGAGGAAGAGACAGACAAAGACGGAGTCAGAAAGAGAGAGACAAAGATGAAGTCAAAGAGAGAAAGAGATAGAAGTAGTAAAGAAAAAACAGTGTACTCTATTCCTTTAAAAGCCAGGGTAAATTTAAAACCTATAATTGATAATTGAAGGTCTTCTCTGTAACCTTGTAACACTCCAATACCTCCTTGTTACCAGTGTAAACAAAGGCATAGCCCGAAAGCACTGAGGCCACTGACAAGCCATAGCCTTCCTATCAAAAATCCTTTACCCAGCAGGTTTACTAATGGGGATCTAAATCTTAATTAATTACCATACAAAGGTCCGACCAGATCTAGGAGGAACTCCCTTCAGAACAGGACGATAGATGGTTCCTCCTGGGTGATTAAGGAAAAAAGACATAATGGGTATTCAGTAAATGATAAAGAAACTCTTGTAGAAGCAGAGTTAGGAAAATTGCCTAATAATTGGTCTGCTCAAATGTGGGAGCTGTTTGCACTCAGCCAAACATTAAAGTACTCACAGAATCACGAAGGAGCCATCTATACCAATTCTAAGTTAATATGGACTGAACAAGGTCTTACTAATAGCAAAGAATAACTGAAATCCCAAACTTACAAAGTTTCCAACAAAAGTAAAGTTTGCTAAAAGTTAACAGTGTAAACATATATTATCCTAACTTCTAATCTTGTGGAAATCAGACCCTATCAGCACCCCTCAAAGCTCAAGTCTGTCAGCACAGAGCCACACAACTAATACCCCTACTTACAGGGTTAGGAATGGCTACTGCTACAGGAACCGGAATAGCCAGTTTATGTACTTCATTATCCTACTACCACACACTCAAAGAATTTCTCAGACAGTTTGCAAGAAATAACGAAATCTATCCTTACTCTACAATCCCACACACTCAAAGGATTTCTCAGACAGTTGGCAAGAAATAACAAACTCTATCCTTACTCTACAATCCCAAATAGACTCTTTGGCAGCAGTGACTCTCCAAAACCGCCAAGGCCTAGACCTCCTCACTGCTGAGAAAGGAGGACTCTGCACCTTCTTAGGGGACGAGTGTTGTTTTTACACTAACCAGTCAGGGATAGTACAAGATGCCACCCGGTGTTTAAAGGAAAAGGCTTCTGAAATCAGACAATGCCTTTTAAACTCTTATACCAACCTCTGGAGGTGGGCGACATGGCTTCTCCCCTTTCTAGGTCCCGTGGCAGTCATCTTGCTATTACTCGCCTTCGGCCCTGTATTTTTAACCTCCTTGTCAAATTTGTTTCCGCTAGAATTGAGGCCATCAAGCTACAGATGGTCTTACAAATGGAACCCCAAATGAGTTCAACTAACAACTTTTACCGAGGACCCCTGGACCGACCCGCTGGCCCTTTCACTGACCTAAATAGAGTTACCCTCTGGAGGACACTACAACTACAGGGTCCTTTCTTCACCCCATCCAGCAGGAAGTAGCTAGAGCACTCATCGTCCAATTCCCAACAGCAGTTGGGGTGTCCTGTTTAGAGGTGAGATTAAGAGGTGAAGCTGGCTGGGCTTCTGGGTTGGGTGGGGACTTGGAGAACTTTTCTGTCTAGCTAAAGGATTCTAAACACACCAATCAGCACTCTCTGTCTAGCTAAAGGTTTGTAAATGCACCAGTCAGCACACTGTAAAAACACACTAATCAACATTCTGTGTCTAGCTAACGGTTTGTAAACACACCAATCAGCACTCTGTTAAAACGCAACAATCAGCGCTCTGTGTCTAGCTAAACGTTTGTACCAATCAGGACTCTGTAAAATGGACCAATCAGTGCTCTGGAAAATGGACAAATCAGCAAGACGTGGGCAGGGCCAAATAAGAGAATAAAAGCTGGCCACCTGAGCCAGCAGTGGCAACCTGCTGGGGTCCCCTTCCATGCTGTGGCAGCTTTGTTCTTTCACTCTTCACAATAAATCTTGCTGCTGCTCACTCTTTGGGTCTGGCACTACCTTTATGAGCTGTAACACTCACTGTGAAGGTCTGTGGCTTCACTCCTGAAGTCAGCGAGACCATGAACCCACCAAAGGGAACAAACAATTCCGGACGCACCACCTTTAAGAGCTGTAACACTCACTGCAAAGGTCTGTGGCTTCACTCCTGAAGTCAGCAAAACCACCAACCCACCTGAAGGAAGAAACTCCAGACACATCTGAACATCTGAAGGAACAAACTCTGGACACACCATCTTTAAGAACTGTAACACTCACCGCGAGGGTCTGCGGCTTCATTCTTGAAGTCAGTGAGACCAAGAACCCACCAAAAGGAACCAATTCCGGACATAACATCTCTTTTACCCCCAGAGGCAACCAATTAAAACCATTTTCTCAATCTTCTGGTGATCACCACCATAAAATTTACTGAATTTTCTTCATTCTCAATATGTAGCCATTTTGTTCTCATCTTAAGGCATAAAAAGAAATTCACACATTAAAACGGAATATGGACTTAAACTTTTTTAAGAATACCATTTCTAATATATAGGCAAAATTTCTCATTCCCCTAAGATGTAAAGGCACACAGGAAGGTAACCTTTGCTATCATTTCTTTTTATTTTTAAAGTAAAATATTTGGCCGGGTGTGGTGCTTCATGCCTATAATCCCAGCACTTTGAGAGGCCAAGGTGGGAGGATCACCTGAGCCTGGGAGAGAGAGGCTGCAAGGAGCCAAGATGGTGCCACTGCACTCCAGCCTGGGAATCAGAGTGAGACCCTGTCTCAATTAATCAAGTAAAATATTTAAAAGGCAGTGTTTGGCTGGGCGCAGTGGCTCACGCCTGTAATCCCAACACTTTGGGAGGCCCAGGCAGGTGTATCACAAGATCAGGAGATCGAGACCATCCTGGCTAACATGGTGAAAACCCCGTCTCTACTAAAAATACAAAAAATTAGCCAGGCATGATGGTGGGTGCCTATAGTCCCAGCTACTCAGGAGGCTGAGGCAGGAGAATGGCGTGAACCCGGGAGGCGGAGCTTGCAGTGAGCCAAGATCATGCCACTGCACTCCAGCCTGGGCAACAGAGCGAGACTCCATCTCATAAATAAATAAATAAATAAGTGTTTGGACACTCAAAATGTAATATTTTCCTACATTCCCTGTAGCAGAGTAGCTATCTGCTCAGTATCTATCCTCCCCACCATCCTTTAATAGTTTTGGCTCAGCATGAGGCCACGTGTCTCAAAACTACATATCCCAGCCTCCCATGTGCTTCATACAGTCATGTGGCTTTCTGACCAACAGGATATAAAGGGAAACTATGTGTGTCAATTCAAGTCATATTTTTAAAAGATATAAGGGAAACTGGCTGGATGCAGTGGCTCATGCCTGTAATACCAGCACTTTGGGAGGCCGAGGCAGGTGAATCACCTGAAGTCAGGAGTTGGAGACCAGCCTGGCCAACGTGGTGAAACCCTGTCTCTACTAAAAACACAAAAATTAGCTGGGCATGGTGGCGCATGCCTGTAATCTCAGCTACTCAGGAGGGTGAGGCAGGAGAATCACTTGAACCCGGGAGGCTGAGGTTGCAGTGAGCCGAGATCACAGCACTCTAGCCTGGGTGAGACAGCAAGACTCTGTCTCAAAAAAAAAAAAAAAAAAAAAAGATACAAGAAAAACACCCTGAGTCATTTTTTTTAATGACTTAATAATTAAGGGTGGAGCCTCAATCCTGTATAAGTGGTATTTGAAGAGAAAGAGACACCAGAGATCTCTACATGCAAGCACAGACAAAAGGCCATTTGAGGACACAGTGAGACGTGGCTTATCTACAAGCCAGAAGGAGAGCTCTCACCAGAAACTGAATTTGCCGGCACCTTGATCATGGACTTCCAGCCTCTCGAATTGTGAAAAAATTAATAACTGTTATTTAAACCACCCAAGTCTGTGGTATTTTGCTATGGTGACCTAGGAGGTGAATATGGCCACATGTTGTTTAATGACAAAGATGATGGAAATATGTTCCAAGAAATGCATTGTTAGACAATTTCACCATTGTGTGAACATCATAGCCTGTACTTACATAAACCTAGATGGTATTACTTATTGTTCACCTGTACAATAGGCAACAAGTTTACAGCCTATTGTCTCTAAGCTATAAATCTGTACTGAATATGTAGGCAACTGTAACACAACAGTAAGTATTTGTGTATCTAAACATAGAAAAGGTATAAAAATACAGTATTATAATCTCATAGGACCACAGTGACATAACCAGTCCCTCCTTGATCAAAACATTATTATATGCTGCTGGACTGTACATCTGTCAATGAAAGATTGATTACATAACTTTCCCCATATTTATACAACTAGAGTACTATGGAGAATTCTAAAGAAACAGATGGGGCCAGGTGCAGTGGCTCACGCCTGCAATTCTAGCACCTTGGGAGGCCGAGGCAGAGGATTGCTTGAGACCAGGAGATTGAGGTCATAGTGAGCTATGATCGAGCAAGTGCACCCCAGCTTTGATGACAGAGTAAGACCCTGTCTCAAAAAAGAAAAGAAAAAGATGGTACATCCACATGTAGTGCCATAGAAAGATGTCTCCACTGTCTTGCATGATAAAAACAAATTGTCAGTACATGCATAGCATAATCCTAACAAACAGCAAAGGGCTATATCGGCGCATGTAGACTTTTCAAGTCTGGAGAGATAGTGGTTACATGGAGGAAAAAAGAAATAATGGGAAGAAAGAGACACTGAGGGGGTTTCACTTTTTAAGTTATATGTGACTGTAATTCTTACATTTTTAGATAACATTGGTTTTTTATAGTAAGTGAATTTATACATATATACATTTTATTTATTTATCTTGAGATGGAGTCTTGCTCTGTCACCGAGGCTGGAGTGCAGTGGCACAACCTCGACTTACTGCAATTTCCACCTCCCAGATTCAAGTAATTCTCCTGCCTCAGTCTCCCAAGTAGCTGAGATTACAGGTGTGCACCACCACAGTCAGCTAATTTTTTGTATTTTTAGTAGAGACAGGGTTTCACCATGTTGGTCAGACTGGTCATGAACTCCTGACCGTGAGTGATCCAGCCGCCTCAGCCTCCCAAAGATCTGGGATTACAGGCCTGAGCCACGGTGCCCAGCATATAAATATATACATTTTAAAAAACAAAGAAAGACAACAAATTCATGTTGACTGAGAATTTCCCAAACTTCAGAGTTCCTGAGTTTGCCTGTAAATCAGGACTTTTGTGGGTCTAAGAGTGATTTCTTTCCTAGAGCTTGGGTTTTTTATAAGTGAGACTCCTATATGATAGAAACTTGACCTTTTTCTCTCCCAATATCTAATTATAAAAATTTTCATACGTACATAAAAGTCGAATTTGACAGTGAACATCTATATGCCCACTATATCGATTCTACAGTTAATACTTTACTATCCTTGCTTTACGACATGATTATCCAACTCTCTGTTCCTCGATCCATCTTATTTTTCTATGTATTTCAAAGTTGCAGGCATGAGTGTACCTCCTCCTAAATATTTCCATATGTGTAGCATGCAATGTACTTTTAAATGGATAAAAATAATGAAAAAACTTTCACACGCCAGAAGACCACACACTTAATGTTAGACAACAAAAGAGAGGGACTTGGAAACAGAAGAAGTGGGGTGTACTTCAAACGGACTAATTAGATTTTGTTTGCCACCATGGTCCAGCCTTCACCAAGAAAGAGCAGTAAAGCACCACACCTCACAAGCCAAACACCAATATGTTTGTCATTAGTCAACACTGCAGTTTAAAAAACAAAAAAATCAAAGGGAAAATAAGGATCTGGACATATTTGTTGCTGTGAGCATTTTCCAAGAGAAGTTTGTGTCTCAAACTGGGAGGTTTTGCCCAGGTTGGCTCTAAGCCTTTAGCTTCTGGGAAGATCATGCCCGCCAAACATCCTTTGAAGTGCTTGAGATATATTCTGTTGCTGTTTTCCTACAAATATTTGCATGTTGATATCACTGAATATTCTCAGTTTTTTCAAGTGTTAACTATAGAAACACCTAACTCCAGACAGCCCAAGAAGACTTTCATGTAACACAGTGTGTCAACTTTTTCGCCCTACCTTCATTTTCAAGGTAGTTCCAGATCTTTTCATTTCTAATTGGCAGGTAACTTAATAGGATTTAAAAACCATGCAAACCAGCTTCCCTTTGATAGATGGGCTCGCCGGACAGCCTGGTTTATAAGAAGCAACGCAACACAATCCTCTTCCTAAACCAGAGATAACATTTGCTCTTGCTTTAATGAGTGTGCCCAGCATGGCACTGCCCATAATCATATTTAGAAACATAGCTGCTTGATTTATTTGCAATGATGGTGCCATTCCATGGTTCCCACCAGAACAGGAATTGCTGAATGTCTCAGTTCCTGCTCAGAAGTCTGACACTTAAATGAAATTCCACAGAGATTTTTGTTTCCAAGGAAGTCAGTGCCTCCTTGATAAGGGAAACACGTAAGATTCCAAATTTTAAGACTGCTAAAAAGAAAAAAAAAATTGGAATAAAGCACTATTTATTAAAATAAAACATTACTAGAACATTTGTCACCAATACTAGAAAATGATTAGATTTTATTATTTTACTCCCTGGGTACAATGCTCTCCTCTCACCCCCAACTCAGCTACAAACTACAGAAAATACATAGAGGTGCAATGCAGGTAATGCATGAGTTTTAAGTATTTGCATGGTATGTTTGGTTCAGAAAGTTTAGAGTCCGGCCAGGCATGGTGGCTCATGCCTATAATCCCAGCACTTTGAGAGGCAGAGGCAGGCGGATCACTTGAGGTCAGGAATTCCAGATTGGCATGGCCAACATGCGAAACCCCGTCTCTACTAAAAATACAAAAATGAGCCAGGTGTGGTGGCATGTGTCTGTAGTCCCAGCTACTCAGGAGGCTGAGGCAGGTAAATTGCTTGAACCTGGGAGGTGGAGGTTGCGGTGAACCGAGATTGCACCATTGCATTCCAGCCTGGGTGACAAAGAGACTTCATCTCAAAACAAAATTTAAAAAAAGATAAGGCTGGGCGCAGTGGCTCATGCCTGTAATCCCAGCACTTTGGGAGGCCGAGGCGGGCGGATTACAAGATCAGGAGATCAAGACCATCCTGGCCAACATGGTGAAATCCCATCTCTACTAAAAATACAAAAAGAAAAAAAGATGAGAGTCCAAGGAGAAAAAGCAGCTTATATGTCTTTTTAAACATATCTGTTCTTACATTCTCTTTTTCTTCCCCTTATTTAAAACTCAAGAATAAATCAAAAGCTAAATCCACTAAGACTTTAAATGGCCTTCATGGAGAGGAATAAATGACTTTACATTTATCTGTTGAGAACATCAAGGAAAAACTAATTTGAAAAAGAAAAGACTAATTAATAAGAGCAGAAATGACTACTTAACTTCCTTTGATCTTAGAAATTATTAAATAGTAAAATAACCACTCCATTTTATTAGGTACAATAAACCCGAGAAGGAAAAGGAAGATGAAGCAAATAAAGTTCTGACCTTAAAAGAGAAGGCAAGTTCTCTGCCATGGGAGCTCCAACCCACTTGGGTTTCTGGAGAGAACTCGGGATCCTTTGTGTGGTTTACCGACTGTGGAGCACACCATTTGCAGGTCTTACCTCAATAGCAGGGATGGAAATCATGTGTTCTGAATATCCTACTGCCGACTATGAATCGGTCAAGCTTCAGAGGGACTGTGAATAACACACTGACCTGACAACCGTGAGCAAATCTTAGAAGTAGCCATAGTCAGGCCAGGAGCGGTGGCTCACGCCTGTAATCCCAGCACTTTGGGAGGTCAAGGCAGGCGGATCACGAGGTCAAGAGACCAAGACCATCCTAGCCAACATGGTGAAACCCCATCTCTACTGAAAACACAAAAGTTAGCTGGGCCTGATGGTGCATGCCTGTAGTCCCAGCTGCTAGGGAGGCTGAGGCAGAAGAATCACTTGAACCCAGGAGACAGAGGTTGCAGTCAGTTGAGATTGCACCACTGCACTCCAGCCTGGCGACAGAGCAAGACTCTGTCTAAAAAATAAAAACATGAAGAAGTAGCTGTAGTCCCTGCCCTCAAATCCCTTAGTCTCTTTGGAAAGTGCTAAATAAACTCCTATATAAACCATAGCAGCACACTTGGAAAACAGAAACACAGGAGGGATGTAACACAAACAGAAGGCTCAGGAAGCTTTAGAACTCCGGGGAAGAGGGAACGCATCTCTGCACTTTCAGAAGGCTAAGAAATTAAGAGTTTGGGTCAAGTTTAGTCAGATCTCCATAGAGCAGGCAACTGACATCTGCAATGCGCATCTGATGCCCCTGGCTTCCTTGGAATCCATTTACATATACTTACATAGATGGGACTGAAAAATATAATTACAGCATCTGAATCTCCAAAACGTTCTATCCCCACAGAACATATTATCTTCAGAAAATTGCTTTGTAAACAGAAAGGCCTGCACACAATTGCTGTAAATTCTGTAATGGCGCAATTATGTCTTGACCATTTTGTTGTTGTTGTTGCTAGGACTTAGCAAAATGCCTGGTACTTGGGAAGATGCCAAATTAACAAGGTCAAATGAATTCATTGTCTTTAAAGTGGTAAAAACAAACTATCCTTGAACTTTAAAACCACAAAAAAGGACCGATTATACATATATATATAATCAGAGCCATACCCGCTCACACGCTCACTTCCAGACACACACACATTTATACATGTGCACAGATATCCAGATGGAAAGATGCATGGTGACGCACTCACTCCCAGACACGAAGGCACACTCAGACACATTCATGTATGAATGCACGTATGAACATGGATATAGACACACATTCACACACACGGATACTCATAAATGTACAAGGACACACACATGCACACAAATCATACCTCCAGACACACACTGCCGGAAGCACACCTCAGGGCACCATGAGCAGACGCTCCCCCGCCACAGGCATGTCCACACAGGCACCCACAGGCACCCATTCACACACACACCGTGCGCAGCACAGCTGTCGTGAAGAGACCCCTCCCCAACCCCCAATATCCCAGCCCTGTAGCATGTTCTCCCTCCTCCTCAGCTGCCTAGGGCAGCCTCCCTCTCCCAGCTCCTGCTTCCAGTCTCACCTCATTCCCATCCAGACCCCACCCCAGCAGAAGCCCAGCTCTGAGGGCCACCGTCCCACTCACTGAGCTCCTCCCCAGAGGAAGCCCTGTCCTCACCCCACCTACCAGGAAGGCAAGCCTGTGCCGCCCGCCTTCCCCTGAGATCTGGCTCCCCTGGTTCACTGGTTCAGTGAACGTGTGCTGAGCCCCTGTCATGTTGTAGAGCTGCATGCCACTCAGGATACACGGGTGAACAACACGGGTGGAGAGTCCGCCTTCATGAGACTTTCCTTCTAATGGGAAAGATGGGCAGTGAGCAGAGGACATGTGCATGAGAAGCTTGGTGCTGGGGAAAGCAGTTCAGAGCAGGGGAGGGACCAGCGCCAGCAGGCAGGGGTGGGGGTGGAGTAGGAAGGCCCCTCTGAGAGGAGGTGAGGGGCTCCAGGCAGAAGGAGCACCATGTGACAGGAGCAAGGGGCCGCCTGCCCCATTCAGTGGGGGACGGGAGGGGGCTGAAAAGAAGGCCCCAAAGGCACAAAGGCCACCCCTGTGAGGCTGGACAGGCCACTCTGAGGCCCTGGCATTGACCCTGAGTGAGACAGGAGCTGGAATGCAGGGAGGCCAACAAAGGCTAGTGCGTTAGCCCAGGAGAAAGTTGTGCAGGCCTGGGCCAGCGCCAGTGAGAGGAGTGAGTGTCTGGGTCCTGGGTGTATTTCAGAGAGAGGACCAATAGATGTTACTGATGGGCTGGTGAGGGTGAGGGGAGGTCAGGCCAGCCTGGGGCAATATCTTAGATGGGAAGAAACGGTGGAGGGAAGGTCAGAGTTCTAGGGTTTTATCTGGACATGGTTGAAGGTGGAATCATGAGCCCCAGTGATACCCCTATCCCAGTCCCCAGAATATATCACCTCTGTGGCAAATGGGATTTTGCAGGTTTCTTAAGTTATGGATCTTGAGATTGGGAAATTATACTGGATTATCCAGGTGGCCCAGTGTGATTACAAAGTGGGTCCTTATAAGAGGGAGGCCAGAGGGTCAGAGTCAGAAAGGGACCTACGCTGCTGGCTTTGAAGAAAGACGCAGGGGCCACGAGCCAAGGACGGAGGAGGCCTCTAGAAGCTGGTCCTCCCTCCAGAATAACCACCTGCCAACACCCTGACGCCACTACTTCTGGCCTCCAGAACTATGAAAGGACACATTTGTTTTGCTTCAGCTGTGAAATTTGTGGTCATTTGTCACAGCAGGGAGAAGAAACTCATGCAGGCGTGTGCAGTGGGAGCTGTTAGGAGACATCTGTGTGCACAAGTTATGAGGACCGGTGGCAGGCTGAGATTTGGGGATCTGCCTCTAGAAGGCATGTGAAGCCCTGAAATTGGGTGAGTACAAGAAAAGGACCTGCCTGAACCCTGGGAGCCCCCAAGTTAAGAGGTAAGGGAGAGGAGATAAACGAGAAAAGGAGGGTTTCTCTAGAAGCCGAGAAACTGCATCAAAATGGAAGAAGTGGATAAACAGCAGTGACAGGTTCGTGCAGCGGAAAGCCACTCTGCAGTAAGAAGGGATTAGCTGCTGATACGAGCCACAACACCGGTGACTCTCACACCATCGTGCTGACAAAAGAAGCTCTACACAAAAGAACACAGACCGTAGGATTCCATTTATATGCAATTCTGGAAAATGCAAAATAATCCTAGTGATAGAAAGCAGATCTTTGGTTCCCCAGGGCTGTGGTTTCCGGGTGGGAACTGACTGCAGGTGGGCTCTAGGGGATTTTTTGGGCTGATGCGAGTGTTCTGTGGCTCGATGGTGGTCGTTACATGCTTTTGTAAAAACTCATTAAATTGCACATTTCCAATGAGAGCATTTTACTGTATGTAAATTATACCTCAATAAAGCCAATTTAAGAAAAACAACAGAGAAGAGTGATCATGTCAACTCCTGCAGGCAGGTAAGGGATGGGGCCTGAGAACTGCTAACCCTGCGGCACCCTTCGGTGGGCCTGGGCCAGAGAGGGTGGCTTAAGAGCCCTGGTGTGGATCGCCATGGTCTAAGGTGATCAGGGCACTCCATTATGTTGACCTGTAGTTGGGAAAGTGTGGTGGGCTTGTGACCCAGCTGTGGCCAACGCTACCGGGGGAAGTTGGCTGGGGGTCTCAGGGAAAGCTTCTCCCCTAGCGCAACACACAATAGCACTGGCAGGACCTCGTGCCCACCCTACGTCTCCCTGGGTGCGAGTGTGTCACAGGAGCGTGGGAGGCTTGGAGCTGCGAGAGGCATTCCCCCCACCATGGAGAGAAGGCAGGAGAAGGCAGAGACACTCACATGGACCCTGGTTTTTTTAGAGGGGTGCTGGGGGGATAGAGTCTCGCTCTGTCACCCAAGCTGGAGTGCAATAGCACAATCTTGGCTCAATGCAACCTCTGCCCCCTGGGTTCAAGGGATCCTCCCACCTCAGCCTCCCAAGTAGATGGGATTACAGTCATGCGCCATCATACCTGGCTAATTTTTGTATTTTTAGTAGAGATGGGGTCTCCCCATGTTGGCCAGGCTGGTCTCGAACTCCTGGCCGCAAGTGATCTGGCCACCTCAGCCTCCCACAGTGCTGGCATGAGCCACCATACCCGGCACATGCACTCTGGTATTCTCAGCTCTCTGAAGCCACCCCGGCTGGTTACTCTCCATAACCCATCCAGACACCCAGGGCTTAGAAGGCCGACCCCTGCAGACTCCAACCAGTTTGGCTGCCTCGCAGTGACACTGGCCAGTGTGGGTGCTGGAGAGAGATTGGAGGGAAGTAAAAGAGGCTTGGGTGTTGGCTCCCATCCCTCCCTGCTCTGGGCACCCTTATCTGGAGAGGCTGCACCCCTCCCTCCCAGCGGCACCTTCTGTCTGAGGCCCCTCCCCTGAGCTCTGGCAACACTGTTTCCTTCCCTAGACCTTCAGGCCTGGAGTGGCAACAGCTGGTAGCATTGCTAACTTCTGGGTGCCTCCTTGTCCCTGGTGAGTCCTTGGCATCTTGTCCAGGCCTCTATAAACAGTTCCTTCACTCAGGCCCACGCAACTGCCTGGCCCCTGATTTACAGCTATTACACGACCAGCAAATATGCCTACACCTGAGTGCACTGCTGGTCAGCCGGAAGCATTCCTGACAGGCTCACCGAGCAAGCCCACCATCGGTGGGGGACAGACAGCCAAGCAGATAATTATACGATCACAAATGCACGTCACTAAAGGTGAGCCCCAGAGTGGCCTTGTCAGAAGCTGACATACTCCTGGGTTCGGCACTTATGGGAGCTGATGCATTCCACTTGGAATTAAGGCCATTTCGTTGGGAACTTCTGTCTCTTGCAACCAAAATATCCTAATAGTAGTCTTAAACAGGAGGACTTCAATATATGCCGTGTTTTACTCTTGGATCTGGCAGCCAGAAACATAAGGGTTAGAATGTGTCCAAAAAGCTGAAATTAGTTAAAGCTAAGAATAGAATACATGACCTTTCTAAAACCTTGAAGTACATGAAAATCTGGTGAAATAGCAACAGAATCTGAAGGGGGCAAAAAGCAGAAAATCAGAAAAGATGAGAGAAGGAAGCTTGAAATTATTAACTACAATAGTTTTTTAACTTTTTGTTTAACAGTAAGTCTAAAGCAAGCCCTATTAAAGTCCATCTTTTCATATTGAGTAAAACAAAATCAAGCTGAATACTATTCATAAGAGATGTTCTGAAGCAAAGTTCTAAAAAATCAAAGTATACCAGAATATGGCTGGGTGCAGTGGCTCACGCCTGTAATCCTAGCACTTTGGGAGGCCAAGACGGGTGGATCACTTGAGGTCAAGAGTTCGAGACCAGCCTGGCCAACATGGTGAAACCCTGCCTCTACTAAAAATACAAAAATTAGCCAGACAGGGTAGTGGGCACCTGTAATCCCAGCTACTCAGGAGGCTGAGGCAGGAGGAGAATCGCTTAAACTGGGGAGGCAGAGGTTGCAGTGAACCGGGATCATACCACTGCACTCCAGCCTGCGTGACAGAGCAAGACTCCGTCTCAAAAAAAAAAAAAAAAAAAAAATACCAGAACATAAAATCAGAAGGAGAGCATGGGCCAAATATTCATTTCAGATTCAGTAGCATATAAGACAAAAAGCATGGCATGGGATAAGGAGAACCAAACTGTCATGACATTTTATGTACCAAGTTACATAGCATTTAAATATAGAAAGTAAAAACCTTCAGAACTATGAGTGAGTTTTGTGAACATACTCTTGTAATTGAGGACTATAATTTATTTCTCACAATCTTGATAGACCAAATAGGCAAAAAAGTGGGCAATAACTATTCTAAATATGTTATTAATAACATTGTGTTTGGGTGTGTATGTATGTATGGAGAGAGAGAGAAGTGAGAAGGGCAAGTATGAATACATACAATAAAACCTTGAATTGTATGAACAAAAACATGCCTTCCTTTGCAACATGCCTGGAATACACTGGTCAAATAATCAACCATCAAAATATCTACATAAAATCTACCAACAAAAAGCAAAGGCAGAGAGAACTATAACGACTGCATTCTTTGATCCCAGTGCAACTCAACTAAAAATGAGCAGGGAACGCTTTTGTTTTTAACTATAAAAGTTTCCAATATAGATCTTTCAGAAAGGTACAAAGAAGACTTAGATGAATAGAAACCTGTATCTTATCCTTGTGTAACAAGATTTAATCTCAATATAGTACTTATATAAATTCAGCCCAAACTGACCTCTCAAGACAATACAATTTAATTCCAAATACAAATGAGCATTTTATCTTTTCAACTTCGAAAAAAATATCGCAAAATTTACCAGGAAGACTTCATTCATGAATGGATAGGGAAATAGTGGAAAGAAGTCAACTGAGGAGATGTTTGCCCCAGCAGATATGAAAACATGTTAGGAAGCTATCATATATGAAAGAGTTCTGGCGGCGCCAAACCAGAATAGCCAGGGAACGTGGAGCCAGGCCCCCACGCAACACTCGTTGGTGACCAGGGCACTGCTCCATGTGGCAAGTAAAGATGGTTTTGCTCCAATGTCACTGAATCAAAATGAACAGAAAAAAGAAAAATCAACTTAAAAATAAACCTGCCCTGCCCTGCTCTGGGCACCCTTATCTGGAGTGGCTGCACCACCTCCCTCCCTCACTTATAAATGAGTATACATAAATCTTGATGTGGGGAATGCCTTCCAAAAGAAAAAAGAAAAAAACCACCAAGGAATAACAAATTTGACTACCTAAACATCTTAAACTTCTACTGGTTTAAACAGATGGAATAAATGAAATGAAAAATAAAAACAAAGTGAAAAACAGATAATGAATTTGGGAAAATAATTGCAATCTATGTACCCAGGTAAAGGGTTAATATCCTTGACATATAAATAATCAAGGAAATGTTAACATACAAATTGAAAAATGAGCAAAGACTATGAACAATTATCAATAGAAGAAATACAAATACCAAAAGGCATTTGAAAAAAATGTTCAGCCTCATTAGTATTCATGTACATGCAAATTAAAACAACAAGCTACCATTTTTCACCTATAAAATTGGCACTTCATTATTACTATTATTATATTCAGTGTTAGCAAGAGTGCGGGAACATGGGCATTTATACTTTCTTGCTGGAAACCGAAAGTGGTATTCGCCTTTTAGAGGGCAATTTCATTTTCCATGTTCATTTTGCATACCTTTTGACCCACCTGTTCTTGTAGAAATTTGTCCTAAGAAAAGAATTAGCTACAGGGCTGTTTATTGCAGTGTTTTTTGTAATGGTGAAAAAAGAAACCTAAATGTCAGCAAATAAGCAATCACTTGTTGTATAAATCATGTATTTTTATACAATGGAATTCTATGCAGCCATCAATAATGGTGTTATACAAGTACATGTATCAACATTGCATTGTTAAGTGAAAAGAGCAAGTGATAAAATAAGAGACGCCAAAAAATCAATGTTTATAAGAAAAGTAAGAAAGGAGGGACAGCAAAATATTAGCCCTGATTACCCATGGCTGGTGAGATCCTGGGTAATTTTGATTTCCTACTTTGTGGTTATTTTCATTTAGAAATTGTTCTACAATAAACATACATTAATTGTGAAATAAAAATAAGTGTTTTAAAGAGTGAATAGGGGATTGAGTAAATTATAATACAATCTTACAGTCACAAACCAACAGCCAGTAAAATCTGTGTGGTAGAATTATACTCACTGATATGAAAAGATGGTCATCATTCACCGTTAAATGAAAATAGTACATTACAAAATAGCGTGTGCATTATCATCTCTTTTTTGTTTGAAAATGAAAAATGCATCTATTTATATGTATAGAAAAATGACAGAAGTTTATAAAATGAAATATTAGGAACAGTTATCTCTGGATGGTGTAATGGAGTGATTTTAGTTTTTTATTCTTTGTGCATTTTTGCATTGTCCAGGTTTTCTGCAGCTATAATGCGTTAATTTTATAATTAGAAATTATTATTATTATTATTATTATTATTATTATTATTTTTGAGACAGAGTCTCACTCTGTCATCCAGACTGGAGTGCAGTGATGTGATCTAATCTCACTGCAACCTCTGCCTCCTGGGTTCAAGTGATTCTCCTTCCTCAGCCTCCCGAGTAGCTGGGATTACATGCATGTGCCACCATGCCAAGATAATTTTTGTATTTTTAGTAGAGATGGGATTTCACTATGTTGGCCAGGCTGGTCTCGAACTCCTAACCTCAGGTGATCCTCCCGCCTCGGCCTCCCAAAGTGCTGGGATTACAGGTGTGAGCCACCACGCCCAGCCAAAATTATATACATATATTTAAGAAAATGTTCACACCCTTGCATCCCACAGTTCCACTTCTAAGATTTTTGTCCTGGGGAAATAACGCATCCCTGTGCTTCTCATTCAGGTGGATATTGTCCACTTGGGGAACTGGCCATGTCTGGGCATTTCTGGTTGTCACACTGGGGGTGAAGCCACTAGTAGTATTTAGTGAATACAGGCCAAGGATGCTGCTAAACATCCTACAATGCACTAGACAGCCCCACAACAAAAGTCATCTGGCCCCAAATTTCAGTACTGAGACCTACCTAGAACCGTCATTTCCTCTTCTGCTTCTTGAAGAACAAAACATCTGCCCTGCTCTGCAGACTCACATTCACAAAAGCTCAGAAGCTGAAAATTCCTAAAAAAGGATGTCCAAGCTTGACCTTCATCCACAAAGAGCCTGCAAGGAGCGCTTCCAGAAAAGAGAAAGGGGAAGACCGGAGTCCTCAATGGCATGGCAGCTGAAGTAACCGGCCTAAAACAGCTCTGCCCTTTGACTTCTCCTCAGGTAAAATCGTAAGTTCTCATATTGTTTAAACCACAGGAGCTGGAGTCCTGTTACTTGCAGCCTAGCACATAACAGGAGTCAGACCATGAGAATAAAGGTGATGGGAGACCCCAGAAAACTCGTAAGGGTCAGATAAAATAACGGGAAAGCCTTCTAAAACCAAGTGCAAACGAAGGAGTGAGAGTGAGGGCCGGTTTTCTCCAGCCTGACAGACTCCTCAGCTGCACCTGCCTCTGCTTGAGACCAGCAGGCTTCAAACTATGCTCTGCGGGGCTTTCTTCCCTCTATTCCAAATATTATTTCCTTCTTATGCTTGTTGGAGACCGGCTTGTCCCTCAAGCCCAACTCAAATGACCCTTCATCCAGGAAGCCTGCCTGATACCCGATTCTTCACTTCACTCCCTCTTTGTGGGAGAAGGGAAGAGGGGAGAGTGCCTTCACCTGTACAGGGGCGGTTGCAGCACATGAAGTAGAAACATGGTGTTGGCATTTTTATTTTCATGTGGAAGTGTAAATACCATAGTCCCCTCTTATCTGCAGTTTTTGCTTTTCATGGTTTCAGTTACCTGTGGTCAACTGCCATCCAAAAATATTGATATATTTTTTCAGAGAGAGAGAGAAACTACATTCACACTACTTTTATTAGAGTATATGGTTATAATTGTTTAATTTTATTACTAGTCATTGTTGTTAATCTCTTACTGTGTCTAATTTATAAATTAAAATTTACCGTAGGAGTGTATGTTAGGAAAAAACATAATGTTCATAGGGTTTGGTACCATCTGTGGTTTTAGGCATCCACTGGATCTTAGAAAGCATCCCCCATGGATAAGGGGGTGGACTACGGTAGGGCTGAGTGGAACGGATGCTGAGGAGTCCAAGAGGTGGACTGTCCTGAGAGGTGCATGTACCATCAACCCTGCTCCAGCCCTCCGTGCTCTCTTCTACGTGGTTGGGAGGCTGGAAGCCTGCAGACTGTGTCCTGGGCTCTTGTAAGCTGGCTACTCATTAGGAAGGAGAATGGAAGGAAGTGGTGGCAGCAGCTGCAGCAGTCACAGACCTGTCCCCCACAGGGGATGAGCTCCTCAAAGGTAAAGGATTTATCTTCCATGTCTGTATTGTTCTCATCCTTTCCTCTTTATGATTACCCAACCCACCTCCCTCCACACACAACACAAGCACAGTTTTTGGCATATAGTAGACATCTTGAAATAGATGAATAAGTGATTAATATGGAAGAGTGCATGCTTTGTTTGTGGGACTGTTAATTGCTATGCCATTCTAAATGGTATTTTGACAGTAGCTACCAAAATATGAAATCTATGTTCCCTTTGACCCAGCAATTCCACTTCTAGGAATCTTTCTGTTTGCACTTGCATAGGGGATGTATGTACAAACATGTTCCCTGAAGCCAGACCTCAGCATGGTTGTCTGCTTGTCAGTTATATGTCAGTTCCAATGTCACCTCTTTGGGGAGCCTTCCCTGACCATCCTGCTAAAGGACCCCTGACCCTGTCACACTCTGTGGCAGTCTATCCAGGCAGGAAATTAAGATGCCTCAGGTAAAACTGGGAACAGGGATTTTTTATTGTTGTGGTTGGGGGGGTGGTGGTGTTGTTGTTGTTGTTGAAACAGAGTCTTGCTCTGTCATCCAGGCTAGAGTGTGGTGGTGCGATCATAGCTCACTGCAGCCTCAACTTCCCAGGCTTAAGAGATCTTCCCAGCTTAGCTTCCCAAGTAGCTGGAACTACAGGTGTGTGCCACCATGCTTGACCAACTTTGTGTAGTTTTTTTTGTTTTGTTTTGTTTTTTTTGAGACGGAGTCTCGCTCTGTAGCCCAGGCTGGAGTGCAGTGGCCCGATCTCAGCTCACTGCAAGCTCCACCTCCCGGCTTCACGCCATTCTCCGGCCTCAGCCCCTCCGAGTAGCTGGGACTACAGGCGCCCACCATCTCGCCCGGCTATTTTTTGTATTTCTTAGTAGAGACGGGGTTTCACTGTGTTAGCCAGGATGGTCTCGATCTCCTGACCTCGTGATCCGCCCATCTCGGCCTCCCAAAGTGCTGGGATTACAGGCTTGAGCCACTGTGCCCGGCCTTTGTGTAGTTTTTGTACAGATGAGATCTCACTATGTTGCCCAGGCTGGTCTTAAACTCCTGAGCTCAAGCAATCCTTCCTGCCTCAGCCTCCCAAAGTGCTGGGAATATAGGTGTCAGCCACTGCACCCAGCCAGGAACAGGGATTTATATAGCAAATTCATTACAAAAGCACCGGAAGGGCTGGGCTACAAAGAAGGGGGTAAGGTAAGTTTACCCAAATACTTATAATGGCAGGAAGAGTCTACCACCCAGGGTTGGGGGGAAAGGGAAAGTGGGGCTACCTGGGGCCCATGATGGCTGCGCTGCTGTGGCTGCTGCAGGACTTGCCGCTGCTGTTTCTGTGTGTTCATCCCTCCCAACACCTCTGTGCAGGAGGCAGCGTCCGCACTGCCCTAGACATGAGAATCCAGGCCCACGAGCACTGTGCTGCTGAGGCCACAGCAGAACCCACTGCTGATGTGCCCTTCCAAGTCCACGGACAGTTCCGATGGTCCATATAACCGGGAAGGCTGGGCTGGAGCCCAGGAGCTGTGTCTGTGGCCCCATGCTACATCTGCTGCTGCCCATGTCCATTCCATTCTCCTTCTCGGGATTTCCATTTGTGGAATCTAACAAGGAGCCAGCTTATAAGAAGCCCCAGAGTTTGCAGGCATCCAGTCTCCCAGCCACATGAAGAGCTGGAGCGGGGCTGTCGTCTACAGTTGAGTCACCATCACAGTCCCCATCCTCAGCACCATGCCATTCTCACCTTTTACACTTCTTCACGCACCCATACAAAAATAGCGAAGACAGGAGCGTGCTTACAATAATCCCTTGCACAAACCAAGACATTCCTGCCCCTGGATGGAAAAGGAGGTCAGATCATCTTTAGGCAGCCTTCCAGTTCAGTCACCATCTAACCCAAATATGCTTTGGCACAAGGCTAATTTTAAAGTTAGACATCACAAACATGCCTTATATAAAAGAGCAGGGGACAAAGAAATAACTTGTAAATGTATGTGAATAAAGACAGAGCGAGTGAAAGAAAGTGGCCTGCCCATCCTTGATGCTGTACCTGACTGTGCGGCCAGAGTGACCTTTCATCACCTCCTCATCCTGCTGTCTGTTTCAAGCTCTCTTTCATTTTAGCCGGCCCTTCTGTTGCGGTTCTTTATTGATGCGGTGACTCCCATTCCTTCCTGAAGGACCGGCACTTCTCCGTGGTCCTGATGTTATTGGGTTGCAGTAGTCTTCCACTAACTTTTATTACTGGATATAGAACTACTAAGAAGTCTTCCAGAGAGTGCCCTCGGTTCCAGCATAAACTTCCCCGTCCTTACACAGCAGTACACCTACTTCCCCTTGATGAGCAGGACCAATCGTCTCAGCCAGTAGAAAAGTCCTCTTCTTTACCTGTTGACTCAGAGGTATAAAGAGCTCATCACCCCGGGGGTGGCCTTAACTTCCAGTCCATTGGAACCACTGTTGTGGCCCCTGCTGGAAGCATTTCTGCCTTGGGAAATACAGTGTCTAAACCAGCAGTGCCAAAAACTGTGGAGATGAAAAGCGACAGTTTCACAAACACACGCCTGGGCCTGGAGGAGCTGCTCCCATACCTACCCTTCATTCCTGGACCCACGATTCTGCCTGTGGGAAAAGCAGCACCATTGATTGGGCAAAGGTTCAAAGCACAGACCAGAACCTGTGGAACAACACCCTGCCTTTGCAGAGTGTGTTCTTCTTGCTGGCCCCACAGTTGAGTCTTCAGTGCACAATTCCAATCGTCTACATTAGGCACTGGCAAACTTCGGCCCATGGCCAAATCTGGCCTGTTGCCTATTTTTGTAAATAAAGCTTTATTGACATACAGTCAGGCCCATTCTCTTCTACATCGTCACTGGCCACTTTCACACTATGACAGCAGAGTTGTGCAGTTGTGACAGAGACCATATGTCCCATAAAGCCTAAAATACTAAAATTTACTATCTGGCCCTTTGCAGAAAGTTTGCTGACCCTTGATCTGTAATCTCAGCTGATTCTGGGTAACAATATAGGTAGCAAGCCAGTAAAATCTACAGCTGTGAGTCCACTGCTACATATATTTTACATAAAATAAGTCCCTTGGCCAGAAGAAATGTTGTTCAGGATGCCACAATGGCGAATAAAGCAGTTTTATAAGTCTGCAGATAATGTGGTTGGCAGAAGTCTTGCAAGCAGAGATGGCAAATCCATCTCCAGAAGAAGTATCTATTTCATTGAGGATGATAGGTAGAGTCCTACATAGTTAATCTACCAGCAGGTGGCTAGCTAGTCCCCACACAGCATGGTGCCACATCCATGACTTAATGCTAGTCTTTTTTGTTGATAGGTTGAGCATTTACTAGGAGCAATAGCCAGATATACATCAGTGAGGAAAGTCCATGTTGCTTGGCCCATGTATAGTTTCCTTATATACTGCCTCCATGAGAAAGAACTAGAGTCTGTAGAAAGAGGTTGGCTGACATTCACAGAACATGTTATGTTCCTGATGACCAGGAATCCCTTCTCCTTTTGGAAAGCAGTCACTTGGGAAACATAAATATTCCCACAATCTCTGTGCCTATTTTGAGATTTCCACCCACATACCTCCTCCCCAAAGCTCCTGGCCACCAGTCCTAAAATCTTGTTCTTTCCAAGTCCCAAAGCATTAGCTACTGCCATGAATAAGTATAGATTCATACCTCTGACCATATCTCTATCCAATCAATGGGACATGGTTTCTAGGGTGTGCTGCGGCCCTCCAGTTCTGGTGGTGCTGCCGTATCGTGCAGAAGTACTTATAAAGTGGGGGCAACTTCCTCCAGCAACTAGTCATAGGAAAACCCAGTGAAGCCCTAAATTGTCTTCTCCTGGGCCAAATTTCAGTCTTGCTTCCTGGGCATACTGGGCTCTGAAGGCAAGAGGGGCATAGGGGTAAATTTTGTGAAGAATTGGCATCTTCTTGCAAAACTGACCCATGTGAGCTCATCACAAGGTTTTTAAGAAAGGAAAGACTCATCTCTCCAGACAGGAAGAAAAGCTGTTTTTCAGATTCATGCGTTGTTCCAAATCTCAGATTTCCTCTCCTTTCCCATCAGTGCCCTAGCATCTCCACAACAGACCTGTCATGGCTGGGAATTCAATTTATGCTGTAACTCTGCAACCCCATCATCAAATTTGGAGTCTTATTTTCAGCTATATCAGCCCTGTAGCTACAAAGGAAAGAGATTGTTTCAGGCATGTCACAGAAGCTTGCTAATTCTTTGACCATATCATAAGATGAGATTTAAAAGCTCTGAGTGTATCATTTTGTTCTGTAAGCCTCCCTCTGCAGTCAGACACAGTCAGTTGCAGAATTCTTACAGTCGTCACTCCCCTGTCTAGCCAGTCCCAATGGCAGAGTAGCTTCCCAAAGCACTGCCTTCAGTTAGAACTCCCTCCCAGGAAATCACTTCCATTATCTGAAGCTCACTTGATGCTGCATTTCTTTACTTGTGGATTGCTTCCTCAACCTCTGACATAATGTAAGTGCTTTGAGAGCAATAGCCCATCTGTAATTTCTAGCCCAAGGTAGAACCAGGTACACAGTAGGAACTACATAAATGCAGGAACCCACCCTAAGCTGGTTTATGGAGGAAAGAGGATGTATGGACTCATGTGACCAGGAGGACACAGAGGAGCCCACCTCGAGTCTATTGGAACCAAAACTTGAGAAGCCCAGGGTGCTCCCGTGGACACCATTTCTCACCTCTTCTGCTCACATAAGGTGGGAGGCAAGCCTGCTGGCAGCCTTGGGGGTCGTTTTGACAAAAGGGAGCTTACCTCCACATGTAGGTTTCAGAAGGGACTCTGATTGACCCAGCTAAAGCCACACAACCCTCCTGGAGCCCATCCTTGAAGCAGATTAGGCCATGTGTGAGTCAGAGGCCCGCCCCCTCTGAGGCTAGGGCCCAGGTCCCACAGAACCTGGCGGAATGTGGCTGGACAGTGCCCTAAGATGGGTCTCCTGCTTCATTAGAAGAGAAGAGTAGATACCGAGTGCACACATGCACACAACATGCACACACACAACACACGCACAAAGAAACATCTTTTCCTAAAAAGAAAGAATTGGAAATAATCTATTCTTCAATTAGAGAATTGTTAAGAAATAATAGCACATTATTAAGAAAGTGATGAACATATATTGAGATTAAGAAATATCTTAGAAGCATTTTATCAAGAGAAAGAAGTCAGATTATAGAATAATTGTATAATATGAACCCATTTATTTTTAAACTACAATTAAATGTACATATGTATGTGCATTTTTTTTAAAAAAGGCCAGTACAAAAACAGAAATCCCTAAAAAAAAAACCAAACTATGAACTCAGGAAGGGGAGTAGCAAACCACAGCGGGAGGGTCAAGAGGGCTTTTGTTTTAACTGCTCTACGGCATGATTTGGCACAGTGAGAAGTATCTGGATCTTGTTTTCAAACACAAAATGCTTCTCAAGGCAGTGGAGGCTGGTCTGAGCATCCCCTTCCCTGGGTCAGGGCACTCCCTGGGCTGCCCAAGCCACTTCTCCCTCCCTCTCCTCCTCTCCCTTGAAACCAAATATCCTCCTCCTTCCTCCAGGAGAACAGGAGCACATTTCTTCTGTTCCTGCACTGACTGCAGAGAGGTCTGGGTTCGCCATTCTTCCTGCTGAAAACAAACAATTGGCTTTTTTCTAGCTCCTAAAATCAACCACAATAAGAAGATCAGATTGTGGCTTTTGCCTGGCGCAGCCTTGAGGCATTTGCCCCACCCTGGGTTCTCTGGGCCTGGGGAGGAAAGACCCTCCAGCAACCTGCAGCCTGTCCAGCCTCGAGGCGTGTCACCCCCAGTGCAACAGGAGAGGTATCTAGGGGATGCCCCCTCCTCAGGGAAGGGGCCAAGGAGGGACGCAGGCCCTTCTGAAGCCTCTGTGGAAGGGGAGGGCAAGAGGAGGTCAGGGTGGAACCACCTGGAACTGAGTGGAGACTAGATGTCCCAACCTCAGCCCGCACATCCAACATCCACAGAAACTGAGGACCATGGAGGAAAGAAAACTGCCCAAAGACACAGGGCTGGCACATGACAAAGCCCATGAGAGATCTTTTCAAAACAACCACCAGACCCTGTCACTCTGCTTGAAGCTCTGCACTCCCACGCCCTCCCCTCACCGCCGGGCCCCTCTCTGATCTGCCGGGCTGAGCTGCACCTGTGCTCCGGCCAGAGCGCCTCCCCACTGGCCCCCGCCCCCACGTGCATTCCTCCATCCACAGCCTGGGGCCCCCTCCCTGCACCCCCTGCTCCCCTGGCCTTTGGAGGCTCAGCTGAAACATCAGCTTCTCCTGGGGCCCCCAGGCCAGGCCCCCTCCCAGCACCGCGCTTCATTTCTTCACAGCCCTTATGTTCTCAGGTGGCTTCTGGTGTACTGTCTTTCCAGGAGGCTGTCTGTCTGTTTCCTGAGGGCTTTACTTCCTGCGCCCAGAACAGGAGCCAGTGCATGACAGGTGCTTAATCATTGTTTGTGGCATTTGTGAATGGACTCAACCCACTGTGGTTCAGCCCACAGGACTCACTGGCACCCCCCAGCTCTGGGCTGCAGAGCTGGGACCCAGCTTCAGTGTACCTTGTACAGGTGAGAGCACTGAAGTCCAAAGATGGGTGACATCCCAAGGCCCTGGCTCACCAGGCTGTCAGCAAACGCATGCAGCTGTGACATCAGCGTGACTCTGAGCATAGCTCTGGACTGAACTCCTGGGTCCACAGTCCAGCTCTGCTTCTCTCTGGTTCCTGGACATTTGGGGATCTGCTCAGTTCCCCTGCCTGGCATGCACCTCAGGGCTGGTGTGTGGGTTGGGTGGCTTGAAGTATCTGAAATGCATGGCCCCACCTGGTGTGCAGATACACGACTGTGCAGGGCCAGGTAGGGTCTGGGGGCAGTACTGGAACCTGGATGGGTTAGCTCCAATCCAGGGACTTCCTCTTCTCCTTTGCCTGCCAGCAAGGACCTGGTCGGGAGATGTGCTCCGCTGGGTGAAACCTCTTATGGTTAATGAGCAAAGCAGCCAAAGGTGCAGCCGGGTCTGGTCTCAGAGGGCTGGGCTTTATCCTGGAGACAGGTGGTGGTGGTAGGCACTACCAGAGGATTTAAGCCAGAGATCAGGTGTGTGCTTTTCTGAGATTCCTTGGCGGGGGGAGGGGGACTACAGGAGAGGGAGGACACCAGAGCAGGGCTGCAGTCAGATGTCCAGGCTGGCTCCGCAGCTCCCATGAAGCCCTCTCCCCAGGAAGGCTCTCTGACATTATGAGAGTGCTCTTCTTCTCCTGGCAGGGACCAGCCTGCACCCTGTCCCTCCTGTCTTCCCACCAGAGCTGTGACGGACATAACACAGGAATCAGGAGGACGTTGAGGAGCCCCAGGAATGGACACCTGTTCTTTCTAGCAGCCCCCATCTCCCCTGGAGAGCCCCTTTCCACTCGCAGCCCGGTGGCTCAGGTCAAGCTTCTTCTGTTCCCTTGGTCACAAGTCTTGGTTCAAGGGTGAGTACATGACCCACACTCATCCCCATAAATGTTTCTCAATCGCTGCGTAGGGGAGGCTCTCCTCCTGCTCTCATGTGCTCCTGGAGCTGCCAACACCAACTCAGCAGTGACATGGGAGAGGAGGGGCAGAGCTGAACCATGGGGGAGACGCGTGGTCAGCAGCGTCTGTTCAGCACCAGAACGTCTTTGCAGCCTGCAGTCTGACAAGATCTACCCTTAGATTGCAAAAAACTCAAACCAATATGAAATAACTCTCTTTCTTTTTTAATAGCTTTGAGGTGGGTTTCTTTCTGTCTTGCCGAAAGCTAACCCTAGAGTGTGGTATTGTCTTGCCACCAACTCCATCTGACTGATAATGTTCCAAAGTGCTTGTCCTGGAACAAGCTCCTGAAACCTGAATTCCAGAATACCAGAATAAGCCCCTGTGCTCCTGAAGATACACCCGTCTTCCCAGATCACCTATAAAAAGAGAAGAGATGCCTGAGCCACCATCGACAGCCAAAGCTTTGGCTGCGGACTTCTCTGCATCCCAGGGGCTCCATGCGAGACTGGCTGTCAGCCACCTGGGAGCACATTTCCAGGACCAGGCCACAGGGGAGGAGCAGGAGGGGACAACAGAGAAGGGCAGGGGGTGTGCATGGGCTCTGGACCAACAAGACACCTCCAGCCCTGAGTGGGGCAGGACCTCGGGACACAGGACACCTGGATCTGCAGGTGCCCTCTAGCGTGTGCTCCCTGGGCCTCCTGGGCTGGCCCAGGCATCTCATCCCAGTCCTCTCTCATCCCAGTCCTCTTTGTTGTTTGATGGGAAAAATTTGGCTCCAATAGAAGACAGAACTTCCCAAGTCACACAGCAAGTTCGCATCCAACCTGTGGCAAAAACCCCTTTCCAACCACCCCACACTCTGGTCCAGCTTCCCAACCCTGCTCCTCCATGGCAGAGCAGAGACCCCTCACACGTTTCTCTGCAGACACCTCCACACCCATCCTCTGGTCCCTGAAGCTGCAGGACTTGCCTTCCCACTGTAGTGGCTCAGCAGCTCACACTGCAGCTCTGCACACAACCCCTCTGACAGCCAGGACCATCCTGCCAATACAGGTGGCCAATGTCACACTTGACCCGAGTGCTTCCTGCCACTCACCCAAGGTTGGGCATCCAGGGCCCAGACAAGGTATGGGATACAAGAGGCCACAGACCGCAAACTGAGACACAGTGATGGGCAGGAAAGGATGCTTTTGCTACACAATAAGCCACTCCCAAAATTAGTAGCTTAAGACATTAACTGTTTAGCTCATGACTTTGTGAGACAGCAATCAGGGAGGGGCTCACCAGTTTGTCCTTGGGTTTGGGTGTGGCTCTGTTGGCCTAAGCTGGGCTTGCTTATTCTCCTGTGGGCTGCAGCATGGTGGCTGAGAGTGATGCAACATAGTCTCACTCCATGTGTCTCTCATCCTCCAGCAGGCAAGCCCGGGCTGGCTCCCACAGAAGCTGGACAGTCCCAAAAGCAAGTATGGAGATGGACAGGGCCTCTTGCAGCCTAGGCTGGAGCCAGCACAGTCTGCTGGCCGAAGCAGGCCCCAGGACAGCCCAGAGCCAGAGGATGGGCCAGTATTGCATGGGAGGTGCTACACCACAGGGCACAGGTGCGAGGGGAGTAACAGGCTCTTTTACCAAGCAATCTACTGCAAGTTCTTAATATCCGGGAAACAAGGAGGACATTCTCTACATAAAGCATCTACATCATAATTTTAGCAAACTGTTTTCAGTTTCATTTTGATCAAGAACATGACTGAGGGCCAGATCTCACTCAGGGCTGCCAGCTTGAGCCCTCTGCAGGACACAGTTAATGAATGTTTTCGAGCGAAAAATGAATGAAACGCTTCGCACTTTAAAAGGTGCTGGAGACTTCTGGTACTGGCAACTTGGCAGACTAGATAACCTGAAAATTCCCCTGCTGCAAACACATAGAAATAGTAGGTAAAATATAACAAATATTCCTTTAAAGGAAGGAAACTGGTAGAAGAAAAAAATGGAGGTGGGGAAATGCCAAGATCTAGAAACCAGAAGAAAACTGAACACCGGAACAACAAAGGAGCAGAAGGAACAGCCTCTGCAGCGGTGTTGGTGGGGGCTTGGGCATGTGAGGATCTCTGATCCTGACATCCCTGCAGGAACAAGAGCAGAAGCCCTGGCCTTGGACAACATGAGGATGAAACTAACACCTCCTCTCAGGTGAGAGACTGAATCTACAGGCAAACAATGGCTAGACAATATAGAAAAATAGAGGCTCCAACCCACAGTCTGCAGCAACCAGCCAGGAAGCCAGGCTGCTCTGCAATTCAGACTCTAGGAAGTCAGACCCCTTTCTCCAGCAAGCAGACCAGGGAACCAAAGAATAATGCCTGTAATAATCCCCCCAAAATAGCCAGGACTTGATTAATAACTGACGGCTTCCCAAATTTGTCTCCCTGTTTCCAGCTTAGGACCAACCAGAAAAAGCTAAATATGCCCTCCCAGTGAACCACATAGGACGCTCTGTTTCTAGTCAGCCCGTCCACAGCTTCTCTGTGCCAACAGCCTCCCACCAGGGCACACTGGGCCTTCCCTCTTTTCCACCGTAAAGCTTCCCACTTCACACTTCCCACTGCCTGCCTTTGAGTCTCTGTCAAAACATAAGTGACGGAGACGGCTCCCTTGCCGTGGTGAGCTCCGAATGGATAACCTTTGCTGCTTCTCATCTGATGGGGGTTCATTTACTTCCACATCAGAAAAACCCTCCATAAAGACTAAACTAACTCCAGATATTTATCTCCACATATGTGACCAAAATAACTCTCTTCCAGTAATGCAAGGGTGTTTGCATTAGAAGCAACTCTTGACTTATTTATTCTCAATAGAATAAATCGAAGGAAATTGAAGGGAAAAAACATAAGACCATCTGCATAGATGTAGAATAGTACTTAATATGATTTAATGTCCATTCATGACCAAGCCTCTTAACAAACTAGGAATAAAAAGAACTCCTTAGCATAATACAAACTGAAAAAAAAGAAAACCCACTACAAAGTCATGATTAACGATGAAACAGTAGAAGCATTCCAAGAAAAGTCAGGAGCATGACAAAGACACCCCCTACTACCACAGCTTTTCAAGCTGTACTAAAAGCCTTAGCACTAAGACAAGAGAAAGCAACTTAATATATGAAGACTAGAAAAGAGGAAACAAAAATTTTCAGTATTCACCAATTAAAAGATTCTAAACTGAAAGTCCCAGAGAGTCTAGAAACAACCCAGTGCAACTAATTCAAGAGTTGAGCAAAGTGGCTGGATGCAGGATCAAAATACAAAACCGAATTATATCCCTGTACTGCAGCAACAGATGGTTTTTAATTTTAAAAAGATACCAATAATAAATAGCAATAAATTAATAGGATTAAGAAGAAATCTAACAAAAGATATATATAATCTTTGTGCAGAAAATTATAAGACTTTATGGAAAATCATAAAAGAAGACCAAAGTAAATTAAATAGATATGCCATGTTCATGGGTAAGAAGACACGATACCATAAAGATGGCAATTGTCTCAAATTGATCTATAAATTTAATTTAATCTCAACTAAATCCGAGTTTTAAGGAACATGACAAATGAATCCTAAAATTTATGTGGATGAATAAAAGACTAAGAAAAGCTGTGAAACTCCTGAACAAAAATGCAGGGGGACCCACCAAAATAGTTATTAAGATGCTAATAATAATAGTTATTCAGTCACTACAAAGCTTTAGTGACTGAAATAGTGAGCTGCTGGCACAGTAAGAAAATAAACCAAAGGGCAGAAACGGAAGCCCTGACACTGGCTCAGACACAAAAGGAAAGAACTAGCACTTCAGAGCAGCAGGAACATGTGGTAGAAAACTAAACTAGTTCTCGCTGCAGAAAAAAATTAAAATAAAACTTTTAATTCAAACTTTACATATCAAAAACCCTGGTATATTATAGAATTAGATGGTAAAGAAAAACTAGATGGCTTATAGAAAAAAACAGAATGATATCTTTATGACTTCAAGTGGGGAAAGATTTATTGAAAAAGACACAAAAATCACAAACTATGAAGGAAAAGATTGAGAACTTCAAGTACATTAAAATTTAAAACATCTGTAAGACAAAAGACATAATTATCAAAATGAAAAAACAAGCTGCAAACTGGGAAAGATATTTGCTTTCCACATAACTGACAGAAGATTATTATTCAGAATATGTAAAGAACTGCTACAAATCAGAGAAGAAATGCCAAGCAGGCCAACAAAGGAGTGGATAAAAGACATAGATGAGCAACTCGCAGAAGGGGGATCGTGGGAGCCAGCTAGCATATGCAACGTGCTGGGCATTGGTAGTAACCAGGGAGATGCGGATTAAAACACTTCACTTCCTTCAGTGCATATTTATTGAGTGCCCATTGTAGACCAGGAATTTTTTTCTGCCATTTAAAAGTCTGGAAATAACAAGTGTTTTTGATACTGTAAAGAAATTAGAACTGTCTTATATTGTAGATAAGAGTAAAAACTGCTGCCATCCTTTTGGCAATTCTAAGTAGAGTTACTGATACCCCTACCCCATGACCCAGCAATTCCATGCCTAACTCACACATGTGACAAGGAGACATGCACAAAAATTGTCAGTGCAGCCTTGTTTATAGTAGAGAAAAATGAGAAGCAGCCCAGACATTTACCAGCAAGACAGTGAAGCCCACATTGTGGCCTATATATTCAATAGAATATTATGCTGCACTTAAAATGAATGAACTCCAGTTAAATCTAAAAATCAGCTTCAGCTAAGAAAAGTAAGCTGAGAATTCTACACATAATATATTATCATTTGTGAAATGTTAAACCATGTGTGTTAGTCAATTTTCATACTGTTGTAAAGAAATTCCTGAGATTGGGTAATTTATAAAGGAAAGAGATTTGATTGACTCACAGTTCAGCATATCTTGGGAGGCCTCAGGAAACTTACAATCATGTTGAAACGTGAAGAGGAAGCAAGGCAGCAGGAAGGAGAAGTGCTGATGGAAGCAGGAAGAGCCCCTTGTAAAACCATCAGATCTTGTGAGAACTCACTATCGTGAGAAGAGCATGGGGGAACCGCCCCCCATGATTCAGTTACCTCCACCTGTTCTCTCCCTTGACATGTGGGGATTGTGGGTATCATGGGGATTATAATTCAAGATGAGATTTGTTTGGGTGGTTAAGCCTAACCATATCACCATGCAAGACAATACTATATGTTATTTAGAGATACAAAAACATATGTAGTAAAAGAATGAAGATATGCATAGAAATGACAAATGCCAAATTCAGGATGGTGGCTTTTGCTAAGAAGGAGGGAAGGGTAGTCAAATGGGGAAGAGATGATCAGGGAACATTGGCTATATCAGTGATGTTTTCTTCTTTAAATCTCATACACACACACACACACACACACACACACACCTCAAACACACAGAGAGGCAGAATGCTGACAAAGCACTGTAGTGTTTACATGAGTGTCTGTTGTTTTATTCTCAACACTTTTCTGTGTGCTTGAAGTATTTTATAATTTCATACATTGTGAGTTACTTGTGAATGCCTATGAGACTTCCTAGATGAATGTTGGGACTCTGGAATGTTTCTGGGAGCAGGTACCTCTCCCTAGTATGCCCACAGTCCCATGGTCCACAGCAATGTCCATCAAACCACCTTCCATAAGAGATTTATAGTTAACGCTAGGACAAAAGGGGGAAAGAGTTTATATGGTCTAATTAGCGTCTAATTATGGGACATCAGATTCTTTTTACTGCAGGACTTTACTCAGAGACTTTAATAAGCTCATATAGAAGGTGAATCTCTAAAAAGGGGGAACATTTTCCTAACCTCTTAACATAGAATCCAGTTCTTGCAGAACACAGTGTGGGACATCCTAGTCTGTGGACAAGCACGTCCTTACACTTTCCAAATGCTAGCCCTTGGCCTTCTGGGTGCGCTGAGATTCAGAACGCTGCAATCACAAATCCTGGAGCTGTCAGGTTTCCATCCTGTCCCTTCACAATCCTGATTTGTATACACGTATTCTCAGCAAACCCAAACTCCACTGACAGGCAAATGGGTAAACAAACTGGACCATCCTTGCAATGAAACACCACTCAACAATCAAAAGGCATTGACTACTGATACACACAATGACAGGGTGGATCTCAAAATAACCATGCAAAGTGAAAGAGTCAGACAAAAACAGAGCACATACTGTGTGGTTCCATTTATTAAGAATTTCAGAAAGTTCAAACTAACCTACAGTGACCAAAAGCAGATCGATGGTTGCCTGTGGATGCGGGGAAGGGCAGGAGGGAAAGGTGGTTAAAATGACAAAGGGGCCTACAGAGGCCTTGGGGTGACAGATGCATTTGCTGTCTTGATGACAATGATGGCTTCTCAGAAATATACAGTGTCACAACTTATTGGCTTGTACACGTTAAGTATGTAAAGCTTATTGCATGGCAATTATACTCCAATAAAGCAATTTTAAAATCAATTGTTAATTTGGGTAATGGCAAGGAGAAGGGAGTCCCCTCGACTTAGGACCATTGGAGATCCATTGTCTAAACTCCATTCCCTAGGATAGTGACTTATGCATGTTACTCAAAAAGAGTTGTTAAATAAATGAGTAGGTAAACAAAGTAGTAAATGGGTGAATAGATCAATGGATTAGCCAAGACCTGAGCAAAAAACAGCAGACTGACTCAGCTAAGGGCCCAATGTGGGCCTAGATGGGACAGAGGTAAGGGTAGAGTCCAGGGTCTCTGGGGCTTGCAGCTGTCCTGGAGCACAGTGGTTCAGGGTGGAGAGAGGCTTGGCTGGGCAAGGAGGAAAAGCACAGACCCCTAAGCAAAGCCAAGAGGTGAGACTGGAGACAGGAAGGATGCAAAGCTGAGCTGGGCATACCCCGGGTGTGGGACCCGGTTAAGAGCCATGCAGTGGGCACCTGGGGTTCTGCTGCCCAGCACTCTTCTGGCAACAGCACCCTGATCTTTCATGGGGAAGTGTGCCACTGCTTTCATTTCGTGTGGTGCAAAAAGGGCCAAGATACCTTCCCGACCCTGTCCCCACTCCTCTCCAAGGATGGGTAGTGGTCCAGACCTGAACTTCCAGGGTCAGCCAATTGGTGCAGTGATGGGCACAGGACTCAGTGTAGACCAACACAAGTCAGCCTGGGATTTAAAGGACCCTGCTTCCCCTGGGGTTGATGAGCTGTAGAATAGAGGCTGGAGCTGTCTGGGACCACCTGGAGTAAAGTGCAGTGAGCCTGCTTGAGAATGAAGCTGATGCAGAGGGAATGGGAAACAGGGGTGTGGAGAGCCCATTCCTGAGGTGCTGTGTGTGAGGCTGGGCCCACCACACTGCCCAGACCTGCTCCAGACTCTTACACCAATCAAGCTGGCCCTTTACTTAAGTGAATTTTGATTTCTTTCTCTGGCAGCCAGAAGAGCCCTGATTGACACAGGACCTCCAACCAGAACAGGACGATGAGGTACCGTCCATGGAGCAGCAGAGCCGGGCCCTATACAGCATCTCACCTGCATTTACTCTCTGCATAAGGAGTCCAATTCCTGATCTTAAAAAGGAATCATTTCTATCTGACCTTGGACTTCATACAGGCAAAGAATCACTATCCCTATTTCAGAGAAGAGAAGGTTAAGGCCCAGAGAAACAATACATGTTCAGTCTTAGAGATGTAAACAGCCTTACTGCCATCCAAGGAGGTGTGCACTCTAAAACGCTTCCTTAGTGACCTCTTCTGCGGAGACCTTTCCTCTAGGCTCTGCCTCCTGCACTTATCTCTGAACCTGCCTCCCTCCTTGAGCCTATGAGCGCTCCCTCTGCCCTTCCCGACAGGGCACATGCAGGAGTGTGCTCAGAACCCCACTGCTTTCATATGGAAGCCTCCTGAGGACAAAAGCCCTTATCCTAGACCCCTTCCCAGCCTCTCATTGCTGATCAGGCCCAGGCCTTGTCCCTGCCTGTCTCAGAGTGGAGCTCACACCACGCAGGCAGAGAGAGGTAGGATTTGGTGGAGGCAGGGAGCCACATGCCTCACTCTCTGCAGAGGACCTGAGCCTCCTTCCAGGGTCAGACTCAGGCCCACAGAACCAGGCAGCATGAACGACAGCCAGTGTGTGCCCCTCCTAGGCCTCCACCTAGGTCTGAACAGATGAAACCAAACCAGCTGCATGGCTGCTGGTGGCAGATGTAGTCTCTCCTAATGGACCAGCATCCTTGGGGAATTCAGTGCAGGAAGCGCTTAATAAAGTCATTATTCTGCCATCCAGCTGTGCAAGATGGGAGGATGACAAGGAGAAGCAGGAACTTATGATGAGAGGTCTCCAGAGCAGGGACAGAAAACTGAGCCAGCTAATTGCCAAAACCACAGACTCTTTAAGCCCACAAGCAGAACAGGGCCCAGGCCTGCAGAAGGAGATCTCCAGCACACAGGACCCATTAAATGGAGCAGGTACAGAGAACGAACATCTGAGAAGCAGGTCTTTCCTGACTTTCCCTACTCAATGCAGCTAGGTTCCTGTCCCGATATTGGGACAGGTCTCCCTGGCTTGAAAAGAAGTGGAGAGAAGGGACAATTGCCATGCTAAAGAATGCACAACCACAGAACCCCTTTTTACTACTTAGCCCCTGTGGATGGCAAACCACACATGTAAAGTAAGAGTTCAGATTCGCTCAGAGAGGTGACATCAGTGAGAACGACTGGGTGAGGACCTCCAAAAATTCTCTCTTCCTTCAAAGCAGTGAGAACCCTGTCAAAAAATAGTCAGAATCAACATTTCAGAACGCTGCAAATTAACCAAGGGCTTGCAGCAATCTGAAGAGTGTTTAATCAAGAAAAAAGGCTGACTCTCAGGAAGAACAGTGAGCTTCGTGGCATTTTAACTTGTCCTATTCCATTCCTCCCCCCTCCGGCAGCTTCCAGACACCTCAAAATTCAACAGCCACAATCATGGGTGAAAACCAGCAGTCTGCCTGTCCCTGCAGGGGCAGCATAGGGTTGGAGCTGCTTCAAAGCCCCTTCCCAGAGGATTGTCATTATTTGACCTGACAGGTGTTTCCCTGGAAGACCTCACTTACAAAACTCTCTTTGTTTGACCTGACTCATCTCGCCCAGTGCAAACTGCCTGTCTCCTGGAATTATTTGCCAAAACCATCAAGGCGATTGTTGAATATTGAGGCTTCCTGAGGTAGTAGATAACAGTTGGCACAAATAATAAGTTAACCAAAAAGCTTAAGAGGAAAAGCTGAGAAATTAGATGTCCATAGGGATAGGGACAGTGAACCAACACATCCCTGGGAATCTAGAAGGCCATGCAGGTGCATGGGGCTGTGTGTACATTCAGGCCTGGGCACATGCTCAGAAAAGACCTGAGGAGCCCAAGTTCTCACCTCTGGCTGGCCTGAAGAATCTACACAACATGAAGTGAAGGCTAAGGTGGAGGTGTGAACCGCCCAGCCAAGGGTTGAAAGTGTCTCCTACACACACAGAGCCCATCAGCAAAGAGTAGGAGACATACTGGTTCCAGGAGTTTAGGAAATCTCTGTTCAAACATTAGCTGACCATTAAGCTAACAAAACGGAATGTCATAACCACATGTGACATGTTTGCATTGTACATTTTACTGAATTTAAGAAAGTGGAGGGTAATCATCTATATCACAGCAATACAATCAGCAATTAAGTATTGGACATGCCTCTTTTAAGAGTCATGGAGGATGGAGGATGGTCACTGTCCCAGGGTCCATCTGTGTCCCCTTCCATTCAACTCTGGCTGCAGGTATCTTGGTGTCTGTCTCAAGCTTTGACACTGGCTCTTGATTTATTGCAGACAGAGTTGTGACAGCTTACTGACTCAGACCCTATGACACATGCCCTAAATGCTGGACACATAGACTGTTCCATAAAGGGAAGGTCCAGACATTCCAGCTTTCCAAATGTGCACCAGATCTCCACTGGACACTCTCTCCCTCCCAGGAAACCAATGAGATTGTGACACCAACGTTTCTAACCCCACTGTCAATAGGTTTGAAAATAGTCATTGATGTAACTTGCCCAAGGGTTAAACCCACCAACAAGTCAACCACAAAATCCCCCCTGAAATGCAATGTTTCCCTTCTGCAAGATTTTTCTGTCCTTCTCAGAACACGGATGCTCAGGAGTTCTGCCCTGATGGCTAAAGAATGTCCAGGACCCTCACCTTCTGAAGTGCAGCCCCTTCTTTTCTTCTCCTAGGTATGGCAATAGAATTTTGGCCAAAATTCAAATGGTCTGGGAATTCAAGGATGGTTCAACATTAAATATCACATCAATAATTCAAAGAATATAAATCTTTGAATCTACACAATTATCTAGATAAAGGATTGGAAAATATGTTCTGTAAAGAGCCAGATAATAAATATTTTTGGCTTTGTGAGCCACATGCCACCTTTGTTGCATATTGTGGGGTTTTTTGTTTTATTTGTTAACATCCCTTTAGATGTATGAGTCACTTTTAGCTCATAGGTTACACAAACAGGCCACCCAGATTAGACCCTTGGACTGTCCATCCCTGATCTAGATGAATGTGCAAAAGGCATTTATTCAGTACCAATTCTTAATACAACTGTTGAAAAGCTACACACAGAAAAAGGTCTTTCTTAACACAATATAACTTACTTATCTTAAAAACAAAAGTCATTCTTAATGTGAAGACTCTAGAGGCATTTTCAGAAATGAGACAAACATGTCTGCTATTACTAACATTATTTTAAATTGCTCTGGAAGTTCTAGTGAAAGCAATAAGACAGCAAAAGTAAATTTTAACAGTTAGAAAAGAAGTAACTAAGTTATTTTTGATAGAATCAACAACAAATACTGGAAGTAACATAATATTTCCATAAGAGAATGTTTATGGAAAAAGCCAAACTCTGTAAAATATTTGAAGAGGTCTGTTCTGAGCCAAATATGAGGACCATGGCCTGTAACACAGCCTCAGGAGGTCCTGAGAACATGTGCCCAGGGTGGTTGGGTTACAGATTGGTCTCATATATTTTAGGGGAACAGAAGTTACAGGCAAAGACCTAAATCCATATGTGTAAGGTATATATTGGTTTGGTCCAGAAAGGCTGGTCATCTCGAAGTGGAGGCTTCCAAGTCATAAGTAGATTTAAAGATTTCCTGATTGTCATTTGGTTGAAAGAGATAAGCTTTGTCTGAAGCCTTGAAGTTAGCAGAGAGAAATGCTTCAGTTAAGATAAGGGAAGGCAAGATTCTTGTCATGTAGATGAAGCCTCAAAGCAACAGGTCCCAGAGAGAATAGATGGGGAATGTCTCTCAGCAGACCTGAAAAGCCATCACTCTATTGGAAAAGACCTAGTTAGGGAGTGAGATTCTCTACAGAATGGAAATATCCCCCCCAAGAGAGGTTTTGTGAGACCATTTCAAAATATGTCAAATAAATATATTTTGGGGTAAAACATTTTGATTTCCCTCAGGGCCTGCTGTTCGTCTTGGGATGTGATACCAGAGTCAGGTTGGAATTTGATATCTTATTACTACAAAGAGTCTGTTTGTCAGTCTTATGATCTCTATTTTAATGTTAATGCTGGTCAGTTGTGCCTAAACTCCAAAGCAGAGAGAGTGTAACAAGGCAAATGTGGCAGTCCCTCCCATCATGGCCTGAACTAGGTTTTCAGGTTTCTTTGGGATCCCCTTGGCCAAGAGGAGGGATCCATTCAGCCAGCTGAGGGGCTTAGAATTTTATTTTTGGTTTCCAATAGTCATACAAAATAAACATATAATAAAGTTATAAAATATATTTGAGAAAACTCCCCAAACTGTCAAATATCTAGGAATAACCTTTTTAAGAAATGTACATGAGCTATATGAAAAAAAAAACTCAAAAAAATTCAAAACTAAAATAAGTCATACAATATTCCAGGATGAGAGGGGTAAATATTCAAGAGTTGTTAGTACTCCCACAAATTAATTTGTAGATTCAACTCTATTTTTACAAAAATCACTTTTTTACAATGCTTCTCAAGTTTATTTGTGAGAGTAAATCAATTAGACTAGCCAAAATGCTTTGGGTAAAAACTGTAATGAGAGGATACCTGTTATGAAATGACATTTAAGAGTGTGGCTTATAGAAAGATGAGAGGAATGAAATAGAAAGTCCAAAAAGAGACTTGTCAAATGTAATAATTTACTCTATGTTAAAAGTGACATTGAATTCAGCAGAAACAAATTATTGAACAAATGACATTGGAACAACAGGTTAACAATTTGAAGGAAAAAAAAAAAAAGTAAGTTGCCTGTTCATCTCATACTATACATGAACATAAATTCTGGATGGATTAGGAGTTAATAGCATATGGCATAATTGCATAGTGATGTAATTCACTGCCTTCTTCCCTCGCCCATCTCTATGGATATGATCAAAGAAATATGGACCCAGGGATGTCGATATCAGCCTTGGAAGCCCCCTGCACAACAGGAAGAGCCATTTGAAATAGTTCATTCCCAGTTCCACTGTTCCTTCTTAAAAAGGACCTTGGCTTTCCGCAGGGAAGCACAGCTCTATCCACCCTTCCCAGCAGTCACATTACCTCCCACATGAGAACCACAACTCAGCCTACAGTGCAAGACCCCTCCCCGGCTCCCTGCTCTGGCTCCAGTCCGTCTCTCCAACTTCATTTACTACCTCTCTTCCATGCAGACCTCACAAGAACTCTATACTTTATCCAAATTAGGCTTCGTCTGCCATCCAAACATGCCCATGTTTTTCCTGCCTCTGAGCTCATGCTATACACTACTTTCCCCTTGGAATGCTCTACTTCCTTCCATCAGATATCAAAACATGGTTGTCTGCCTCTCCAATGCCACCTTTTCTGTGAGGTTTTTTCTGAGCTCACACTGAAGAAATGACTCGCAACTTAACCTCCCTGGCATTTGTTTTGAACAGTATCTGTTACAGTATAGGACAGGATCTCTGTTCAAACTCACTTCCGCAAAGCGGGAAATACATTGGCCCAAGAAACTGGAAACTCTAGACTTGGCTTGATCCAGTTGTTTATACATCAAGAGGAACATCACAATCTCTTTCTGGGCTGGCTGTGTTCCCAAGCAAGCCCTCTACCAAGAGGTGGCAGGCATGACTTCCTGAGCCCTGCATTCCTACCAATGAAAAGAGCTTCTCTTTCCTGACATTTCAAACAAATGTCCCAAAACTGCACCTCAGCAGCCTAGCTTAAGTCTCGTCCCCATCCTTGAACCCATCACCACGGGAATAGAAGAGGGAGGACGTTCTGACTGGCTAAGTCCATGTGATGCGGGTCCCTCCACACCTGGGGGTGGAGACTGCCCCACCTACACCATGAAACCTGGGAGGGAAGAGTGGGTGACTCGGCAGGAAAATCAAGATGCTGTGACAAAGGAAAAGGAAAATTAATCATAGCTATGGAAGAGAAAGAGAACAGCCCAGAGCATGGGTCATTTCTCTCTTATGACATGTTGTGAGATGTTTTAACTACGTAGATCTTAGTTAGTTTTATCCCCTCCAAGAGTGCCTGTCAGACTGGGGTAATGGAATGCCTGGCTCTGCTGTGTTACTTTACCCAGCACAGTTTCTCTTGTAGGAAATAATCAGTGAATAGTGACCATACCATACGAGACCAGGCTAGATCGGAGCAGACTAGACCAGACCAAACCAGACGAGACTAGATCAGACCAAACTGGAACAGACCAGACTAAACTGGACCAGACCGCACCAAATCGGACCAGACCAGACGAAACCAGATCAGACCAGACCAAACCGGACCAGACCAAACTGGAGCAGACCAGACGAGACCAGATCAGACCAAACCGGAACAGACCAGACGAGACCAGATCAGACTAGACCAAACCAGACGAGACCAGACCAGACCCGGACCAGACCAGACAAGACCAGATCAGACCAAACTGGACCACACCAGACCAGACTAAACCAGACCATACCAGACCAGACTAAACCGGACCAGACCGGACCAAACCAGACCAGACCAGATGAGACCAGATCAGAATCAGACGAGACCAGACTAGACCAAACCGGACCAGATCGGACCAGATCAGACGAGACCAGATCAGACCAGATCAGACGAGACCAGACTAGACCAAACCGGACCAGTTCAGACCAAACCCGGATAAAACCAGACCAGACCGGATCAGACCGGATCAAACCGGATCAGACCGGATCAAACCAGATGAAACCGGATCAAGCCGGTTCAGACCGGATGAAACCGGATGAAACTGGATGAAACCGGATCAGACCGGATCAAACCAGATGAAACTGGATCAAGCCGGTTCAGACTAGATGAAACCGGATAAAACCGGATCAAACCAGATCAGACCAGTTCATGCGGGATGAAACCGGATCAGACCGGTTCAGACCGGTTCAGACCGGATCAAACCGGATCAAAACGGATCAAACCGGATCAGGCCGGATAAAACCGGATGAAACCGGTACAGACCGGATCGAACCGGATCAAACCGGATAGAACCAGGTGAAACCGGATCAAACCGGACCAGACCGGATAAAACCAGATGAGACCGGATCAAACCGAATCAAACCGGACCGGACCGGATCAAACCGGATGAGACCGGACCGGACCGGATCAAACCGGACCAGACCGGATCAAACCGGATGAAACTGGTTCAGACCGGATCAAACCGGATGGAACCGGATGAAACCGGTTGAGACCAGATCAAACCGGATCAGACCGGTTCAAACCGGATGAAACCGGTTCAGACCGGATCAAACCGGATCAGACCGGTTCAAACCGGATGAAACCGGTTCAGACTGGATCAAACCGGATCAAACTGGTTCAGACCGGTTCATACCGGATCAAACCGGATCAAACCGGTTCAGACCGGATCAGACCGGATCAAACCGGTTCAGACGGGATCAAACCGGTGCAGACTGGTTCAGACCGGATCAGACCGGATCAAACCGGTTCAGACGGGATCAAACCGGATGACACCGGTTCAGACCGGATCAAACCAGATGAAACTGGTTCAGACCGGATCAAACCGCATCAAACCGGTTCAGACCGGTTGAGACCGGTTCAGACCGGATCAAACCGGTTCAGATGGGATCAAACCGGTTCAGACCGGTTCAGACCGGATCAAACCGCATTAAACCGGTTCAGACTCAAACCGGTTCAGACCGGATCTAACCGGATGAAACCGGTTCAGACCGGATCAAACCGGATCAAACCGGTTCACACCGGTTCAGACCGGATCAAACCGGATCAAACCGACCGCATCAAACCGGATGAAACCGGTTCAGACTGGTTCGGACCGGATCTAACCGGATGAAACCGGTTCAGACCAGATCAAACCGGATCAAACCGGTTCAGACCGGATCAAACCGGATCAAACCGGTTCAGACCGGTTCAGACCGGATCAGACCGGATCAAACCGGTTCAGACGGGATCAAACCGGTGCAGACTGGTTCAGACCGGATCAGACCGGATCAAACCGGTTCAGACGGGATCAAACCGGATGACACCGGTTCAGACCGGATCAAACCAGATGAAACTGGTTCAGACCGGATCAAACCGGATGAATCCGGATCAAACCGGATCAAACCAGATGAAACCAGATCAAACCGGATCAAACCGGATCAAACCTCAGACGGGATCAAACCGGATCAAACCGGTTCAGACAGGATCAAACCGGATCAAACCGATTCAGACCGGACCAACCGGATGGAACCGGATCAAACCGATTCAGACCGGACCAACCGGATGGAACCGGATGAAACCGGTTCAGACCGGATCAAACCGGATCAAACCGGTTCAGACCGGTTCAGACCGGATCAAACCGGTTCAGACCGGATCAAACCCGATGAAACCGGTTCAGACCGGATCAAACCGGATGAAACCGGATCAAACCGGATCAAACCGGATCAAACCTCATACGGGATCCCGGATCAGACCGGATCAAACCAGTTCAGACCGGATCAAACCCGATGAAACCGGTTCAGACCGGATCAAACCGGATCAAACCGGTTCAGACCGGATCAAACCGGTTCAGACCGGATCAAACCCGATGAAACCGGTTCAGACCGGATCAAACCGGATCAAACCGGATCAAACCGGATCAAACCTCAGACGGGATCAAACCGGATCAAACCGGTTCAGACCGGATCAAACCGGATCAAACTGGTTCAGACCGGTTCAGACCGGATCACACCGGATCAAACCGACCGGATCAAACCGGATGAAACCGGTTCAGACTGGTTCGGACCGGATCTAACCGGATGAAACCGGTTCAGACCGGATCAAACCGGTTCACACCGGTTCCGACCGGATCAGACCGGTTCAGACCGGTTCAGACCGGATCAGACCGGATCAAACCGGTTCAGACCGGATCAAACCCGATGAAACCGGTTCAGACCGGATCAAACCGGATCAAACCGGATCAAACCGGATCAAACCTCAGACGGGATCAAACCGGATCAAACCGCTTCAGACCGGATCAAACCGGATCAAACCGCAGACGGGATCAAACCGGATCAAACCGGTTCAGAGCGGTTCAGACCGGATCAGACCGGATCAAACCGGTTCAGACCGGTTCAGACCGCATCAAACTGGTTCAGACCGGTTCAGACCGGATCAGACCGGATCAAACCGGTTCAGACGGGATCAAACCGGTTCAGACCGGTTCAGACCGCATCAAACCGCATGAAACCGGTTCAGACCGGTTCAGACCGCATCAAACCGCATGAAACCGATTCAGACTGGTTCGGACCGGATCTAACCGGATGAAACCGGTTCAGACCGGATCAAACCGTATCAAACTGGTTCAGACCGGTTCAGACCGATCAAACCGGAGCAAACCGACCGGATCAAACTGGATTAAACCGGTTCAGACCGCATCAGACCGGATGAAACCGGTTCAGACCGGATCAAACCGGATCAAACTGGTTCAGACCGGTTCAGACCGATCAAACCGGAGCAAACCGACCGGATCAAACCGGATTAAACCGGTTCAGACCGCATCAGACCGGATGAAACCGGTTCAGACCGGATCAAACCGGATCAGACCGGTTCAGACCAGATCAAACCGGTTCAGACCGGATCACACCGGATCAGACCGGATCAAACCGGATCAGACCGGATGAATCCGGATCAAACCGGATCAAACCGGTTCAGACCGCATCAGACCGGATGAAACCGGTTCAGACCGGATCATACCGGATGGAACCGGATCAAACCGGTTCAGACCGGATCAAACCGGATCAAACCGGTTCAGACCGGATCATACCGGATGGAACCGGATCAAACCGGTTCAGACCGGATCAAACCGGATCAAACCGGTTCAGACCGCATCAGACCGGATGAAACCGCTTCAGACCGGATCATACCGGATGGAACCGGATCAAACCGGTTCAGACCGGATCAAACCGGTTCAGACCGCATCCAACTGGTTCAGACCGGTTCAGACCGGATCAAACCGCATTAAACCGGTTCAGACTGGTTCGGACCGGATCTAACCGGATGAAACCGGTTCAGACCGGATCAAACCGGATCAAACTGGTTCAGACCGGATCAAACCGGATCAAACCGACCGGATCAAACCGGATGAAACCGGTTCAGACCGGATCAAACCGGATCAGACCGGTTCGGACCGCATCAAACCGGTTCAGACCGGATCAAACCGGATCAGACCGGTTCGGACCGCATCAAACTGGTTCAGACCGGTTCAGACCGGATCAAAGCCGATCAAACCGGTTCAGACCGGTTCAGACCGGTTCAGACCGGATCACACCGGATCCAACCGGTTCAGACGGGATCAAACCGGTTCAGACCGGTTCAAACCGCATTAAACCGGTTCAGACTGGTTCGGACCGGATCTAACCGGATGAAACCGGTTCAGACCGGTTCGGACCGCATCAAACTGGTTCAGACCGGTTCAGACCGGATCAAAGCCGATCAAACCGGTTCAGACCGGTTCAGACCGGTTCAGACCGGATCACACCGGATCCAACCGGTTCAGACGGGATCAAACCGGTTCAGACCGGTTCAAACCGCATTAAACCGGTTCAGACTGGTTCGGACCGGATCTAACCGGATGAAACCGGTTCAGACCGGATCAAACCGGATCAAACTGGTTCAGACCGGTTCAGAGCGGATCAAACCGGATCAAACCGGTTCAGACGGGATCAAACCGGTTCGAACCGGTTCAGACCGGATCAGACCAGATCAAACCGGTTCAGACCGGTTCAGACCGCATCAAACTGGTTCAGACCGGTGCAGACCGCATCAAACTGGTTCAGACCGGTTCAGACCGGATCAAACCGGATCAAACCGGTTCAGACCGGTTCAGACCGGTTCAGACCGGATCACACCGGATCAAACCGGTTCAGACGGGATCAAACCGGTTCAGACCGGTTCAGACCGGATCAAACCGCATTAAACCGGTTCAGACTGGTTCGGACCGGATCTAACCGGATGAAACCGGTTCAGACTGGATCAAACCGGATCAAACTGGTTCAGACCGGTTCAGACCGGATCAAACCGGATCAAACCGGTTCAGACGGGATCAAACCGGTTCAGACCGGTTCAGACCGGATCAGACCCGATGAAACCGGTTCAGACCGGATCAAACCGGATGAAACCGGTTCAGACCGGATCAAACCCGATGAAACCGGTTCAGACCGGATCAAACCGGATGAAACCGGTTCAGACCGGATCAAACCGGATGAAACCGGATCAGACCGGATCAAACCGGATCAAACCTCAGACGGGATCAACCGGATCAAACCGGCTCAGACCGGATCAAACCGGATCAAACCGGTTCAGACCGGACCAAACCGGATGAAACCGGATCAAACCGGATCAAACCGGATCAAACCGGTTCAGACCGGATCAAACCGGTTCAGACCGGATGAAACCGGATCGAACCGGTTCAGACCGGATCAAACCGGTCCAGACGGGATCAAACCGGTTCAGACCGGATCAAACCGCATTAAACCGGTTCAGACTGGTTCGGACCGGATCTAACCGGATGAAACCGGTTCAGACCGGATCAAACCGGATCAAACCGGTTCAGACCGGTTCAGACCGGATCAAACCGGTTCAGACCGGATCAGACCGGATCAAACCGGTTCAGACCGGATCAAACCCGATGAAACCGGTTCAGACCGGATCAAACCGACTCCAACAGGTTCACACCGGATCAGACCGGATGAAACCGCTTCAGACCGGATCAAACGAGATGGAACCGGATCAAACCAGCTCANTCAGACCGGATCAAACCGGTTCAGACCGGATCAGACCGGTTCAGACCGGATCAAACCGGTTTCAGACCGGTTCAGACCGGATCAAACCGGTTCAGACCGGATCAGACCGGTTCAGACCGGATCAAACCGGTTCAGACCGGATCAAACCGGATGAAACCGGATCAAACCGGATCAAACCGGATCAAACCTCAGACGGGATCAAACCGGATCAAACCGGTTCAGACCGGATCAAACCGGATCGAACCGGTTCAGACCAGATCAGACCGGATCAAACCGGTTCAGACCAGATCAGACCGGATCAAACCGGTTCAGACCGGATCAGACCGGTTCAGACCGGTTCAGACCAGATCAGACCGGTTCAGACCAGATCAAACCGGATCAAACCGGTTCAGACCAGATCAAACCGGTTCAGACCGGATCAAACCGGATCAAACCGGTTCAGACCGGTTCAGACCAGATCGAACCGGATCAAACCGGTTCAGACCGGATCAGACCGGATCAAACCGGTTCAGACCAGATCAAACCGGTTCAGACCGGATCAAACCGGATCAAACCTCAGACGGGATCAAACCGGATCAAACGGGATCAAACCGGATCAAACCGGTTCAGACCGGATCAAACCGGATCGAACCGGTTCAGACCAGATCAGACCGGATCAAACCGGTTCAGACCAGATCAGACCGGATCAAACCGGTTCAGACCGGATCAGACCGGTTCAGACCGGTTCAGACCAGATCAAACCAGTTCAGACCAGATCAAACCGGATCAAACCGGTTCAGACCAGATCAAACCGGTTCAGACCGGATCAAACCGCATCAAACCGGTTCAGACCGGTTCAGACCAGATCGAACCGGATCAAACCGGTTCAGACCGGATCAGACCGGATCAAACCGGTTCAGACCAGATCAAACCGGTTCAGACCGGATCAAACCGGATCAAACCGGTTCAGACCGGATGAAACTGGTTCAGACCGGATCAAACCGGATGGAACCGGTTCAGACCAGATCAAACCGGATCAAACCGGTTCAGAACCGGTTCAGACCGGATCAAACCGGATCAAACCGGTTCAGACCGGATCAAACTGGTTCAGACCGGTTCAGACCGGATCAAACCACTCCAGCCTGGGCGACAGAGCGAGACTCCGTCTCAAAAAAAAAAAAAAAAAAAATGAAAGAAGGCAGTTCTTAGAAAGATCCAGGTATCTCATTAGAAGAGGAGTCGCAGGACTGTGGGAACCAGGACTACAACTGTGATACCACTAGGACGCTCCCCACCTAGTCCCATCCTGGCTCCTTTCTGATCAGTGGTTTCTCCTCTCTGGCTGAGGCCGGCTTCTCCCCTGCTGGGAGAAGCGTGGCTGCTGAAGGCTTTTGCCATTCTTGTTTAGTTCCAGTTCAAAAAGCTCCCAGGAAAGCCATGCAATCAGGCAGCTCAGCCGACTGCCCCTCCCCACACCCACCATGAACAATATAGTGGTGTTGTATGAAAACCTGGTACCTGCCTCAGGGCCTCAGAGAGGGGAGTGAGAGGCAGATAGACAAGAGACACCAGCAACAAGATCGGTCAGGCTTCCCGGAGACAGTTACACGAAGGGACATAGGTATTTGCATTTCTTTCCATCTTGCTTCATAGTATAAGTCGACCAAAGTTTCCAGAATGCAGGACCATGAGACCTGGGCCTTCAGGACTGCTCAGTCTTACTCATCACTCATCTGCTCTGAGGCTCTGGCTGGGGGTGCTGGTGCAGAAGCAGGAGAGGCTTCCAGGGCACCACCCACTCCCCCTTCCAGTTTTCTGTCTGCAGAGGCCCCAGGGAGCCCATCTGCAGGTAAGCGGCTCTTCACCCTCTCCAATGGGGCAGTCGGGCTGTGGGGCCAACACAGGGCATGGACTTTCCCCACACAGCACTGGCTCGCGAAGGGCTGCGCCTGCATGATTGTTCAGTGATGACTGATGGGATCACTTGTGTCAGGCAGTCTCCCTACCAGAGGAGAAGCCCTGTTGGTCTGGTTTGTCGCAGTACTCCCAGTGCCAACATGCACTTGATAAATAACTGACAAGTACTAAACGTTTATTCCTCCTCCCCCACCAATCAGTATTTTTATCACCATCACAAGGTCCCTTTCTCAGATGAAGAAGCCTGCAGGATGAATCCAGCTGACAGACTTATTTTTGTATGGCCCACTTAGTGTTTTATAAAAATTTGAGTAAGTAGCCAACATTTTAAAATGTGAAGTCTTCATTTAAAAATCAGAATTCTAAACTTCTTTCAAAAAGCCCTCAAGATTTAGCCACTCTGGGCTGGCATTCCCGCATGGCAACCGTTGCCTAGAGATGAGCAGCTGCTGCCCCTTTAGATGGGTGGTACATTCCAGTTTGCCACAGTCCCCACCACTCCTTGTAGTCTCACCTACTGGCCTCCGTAGGTATTTGAGTATGAAAGTCTTGAATTCAGGCAGCATGTACTCGAAGCACTGTGTGTGTGTGTGTGTGTGTGAAGCAACCACACATCAAGCTGTTACCACTGAGCCCTGGCCTAACTGAATTTGCAATTTCATTTTCCACCCTGGCACTTACCAGAGCCAACATCTGAGGGGGCGGGCATGTTGGTGGGTGAGAAGTCAAGTCTAGGGCAGGAGCAGCTGGTATGAGTCGGGAGCTTGTTTTGGCAGGTGGCATTTGGCGAAGGTGACCTTAAAGAAGATGTAGAATCTTCACCAACCTCTCCTCCCCTCCCTGGCATCCAGCATGGGCCCCCACGCTGCTGAGAGGCAAAGGCCCTGCTGTCGGCTCCTGCGGGGACATCTTCTTCTTTTCCACCTCCCCGGTGCCCAACTACCGGCTCCCAGCCACTCGCTCCCCCTTCCCGGCCCTCAGTTTCCCCCTATATAAAATAACAAGAGCGGCCCAGCTGGTTCCTGGGGTAAGCCATCCATCTCAAAAACATCTCTAGGAATCGCAACGACTTTGGGGGAGAAACGATTAAATAAGCACATTTAGAATCTGCCGCACTGGAGAGCCGGGCAGGAGCAGATGGCTCAGCGGCAGCGATTCTCGCCCCCGCCCCAGGACTCCTCGCCCTGGGTTCTGACACACCAGGGGGCCTCCAATTATCTCCAGAGAGTTTGCAAAATTGGAAGAGGAGAATTCCCAATGCAATATTATTTCTAATTCACTCTGATTATTAAAATTAAGTTCATGCCCTTCTTCTGTGGCTGCGCAGGGTCTCAGCTGTGGCAGGCACCCTGGGGCCCTGGCTGTGGGAAGCATGGAGTCTGCCAGCCCTGCATTCTCAGCCTAGACTGGCCCAACCCTGGAGGGCTGGAGTCTTCCGCTAGCACCTCACCTGCCCCCATCCCCTGGGGCCCTCAAAGGGCATCTCGGATCCTGTGGGACTGCAAGGTGGTTTGCTCAGCCTGCCCTGTCCCTGTCGCCTCTCAATCCACTTCTCAGGAGTCCCTTTCTCCAAGGAGCCCTGAGCTTGCTTGCCTGATTATCCGTCTTCCTCTGGCATGGTGGAACCCCTGGAGGTGTCTGGGTGTTTCTACCTCTCTGACCCCAGGGTCCAACAGAGAGCCTCTTAAATGGCCCCAAATCCCCCCTCTAGAGCTGGCCCTGGGCTCCCTTCAGGGTCTCTACAGGCCCTCATCTCCCCCAGCTGGCAGCAAGGATGTTGGCCACTCAGCTATCTACCTCCTGTTTTGGCCACGCGTGGCCCTGTGCTCACCCTCTCCTGCCAGGTCACACCAACCCCGAACCTGCTCAGGCCGTCCCATCAGCCCAGCTTGCCAGCCCCGCCTCTTCCACAGCCTGGGGCCTCCTCTGAGTTCCCAGGTTCACTATCACTATTCGTTCACTATCATTTATTCATTTATTTGCTATTAATTTCCTGGAGTGGAAATCTGGCTCCCTAAATGAGAATTGCAAACATCCACTTTCCAGCTTCCCTGGCTGCTGGGCACAGACCACGGTGAAGACTCCACCATTAGCTCTACGAGGTGCTTCAGACTCCAACACTGAGAAGGGGGAGCCTTATAGGAAATACCAAGGAAACAGAGTCCCAGCCCAGGGAACAGGCCAAGCATGTGCATGGGGAACAGCTCAAGGAGACAAAAGTCACAGGAGAAGAGCATCAGGCCTAGGCCCAGGCAGGGAGGGGAGGCCAGGGGCAGGCTCCCTGCAGCATCAGCAGGCGAGACTGACGGCACCATGGCAAGCAAAGCGAAGCAAGGGTTTCCATAAAAGAGAGCTAAGGCAGCCGCGTCTCTGCTATCGAAGAAGAGAAAACCCTGAATGTTTCGCTGTCGGGAGGCAGTACATACACCATGGTGCATGCCTACAAAGATCAAAAATGGAACTTAGGAAGAAGTTTTGGTGACCTAGGAAAGTGTTCAAAGTGGAATGTTAAGTTAAAAAAGCAGAACATATGACCACAATATGATTTTTTAAAAAAGACTTGAAGAAAATATGTTGCAGTCTTAAATAAGGAAGGTCGAATGATATGTGGGTGATTTTTGTGTGTGTGTGGCACAGTCTTTGCTCTTCCTGCCATTAGAGCTAGAGCTTGACTCCACTCTGAATCCAGGCTGGCCCCAAGGCCTGCTGGGCCCACAGAAGAGGCCAGTGCTGAGCCCAGCCTCTAGACAGACTGCAAGCCGCTGCCTGCCCTCCAGGAGCCAGGTAAGAGTCAACCACCCTGGGCAGCCATGCAACTCAGCTTCAGTGTTTGCAGAGGTACCACGGCTCATACTGCTACACCAGGAAGCCCAAGTCACACAGAGGAGCCCCACTGAGACTGAGGATGCAAGTGAGACCAGCTGTCCTGCCATCTCTGCCAAGTGCCACAGAGGAGGGAGCTGTCCTTAGCCCTATAGACCACTCAGCCGGCAACTGCAGACCAGTGAGGCACCTCACCCTGTGCCACATGGAACAGGAGAATTTCTCAACTATACCTATCCCAATTCCTAGCCTGGCATATTGTTGTTTTAAGACTGAGTTTTCAGGGAATATGTTACTCATCAATAACCAGCTTGTGTCTTTTCCTCTTTTATATATCATATGATGAGCCAGACATAGGGAAAGAAATGCACCCGGGGAAGTTACCCTGAGCTGCGGTGAGATTCTACAGTGACAGGAGAGTGGTTTAACCTGTGCTGCACTTGTCCTTGATCCGGTGTCTGTTTGGACAGCCTGGCCCCTTTGAATAGGCAAAGACAGGCACACCCAAGCCAGCCTCTTGTGGGGCTAAAGGCAGGCAGCTCACACTCCCATGAAGATGCCACTCTTGGAGCCACCAAGGTGTCCAACGCAGCCTCCGCCTGGGCCAGCTACCCTGGTGCTGAGGGCACTAGGGCCAAGGGGAGGCCACAGCCCACCTGCAGGTCCCCACCCTGGCTGTGCAGGTGAGGCTCCACCTCAGTATGGCCCTCACCCTGATGGAATTCCCTGAGAACCGGGAAGACAGATGGCACTATGAAGACCTATCGCAAGGCCATTTCTCACCCTCCTCCTGGTTCCAGCCACGCCAGGGTCTTCCTTGGTCCCCCTCCTCCAGGTACAGCAGCAAATGACAGGACTGCTTGCCTGTAGTTAGGAACCCACCACTGTGCCGTCTGGCCCAGTGTCGTGCTGGAGGACTGGGGCTGCAGGGGCTGACACTAGGCTGATCTCGCCTTTGCCATCTGTGTAAGTAACAGACTGAATCATGTGGGCTCGCTGTGTCCTTGCTGGCTGAGCCTATGGAAGTGGACAGGCTCCCCTCGCAGCTGCCGCTGCTGAGCTCAGGAACTGCATGACTGCTTAGTGCTCACACCGCTGCCACAATCTGACCTTGCAGGGCTGGCCCTGCTGCTCCAGGGGCATCTGGTCTGTGCCTCTGCACATGCTGAGCCCCTTGCTTGGAGTACTCATCTTCTGATTGCATTTGCAGGTCAAGTGCATACATTCTTGGCTACCCTCGGAGCCCTCCCACAGCCACCGGCTGGTCAGGGATTCCCTTCCACACACACCCCATTTGTGACCTCTCACTCTGATGTGGAGAAGTGTGTGTACCAAATCCATCTGGAGTTGTCAGCTGTGAAAAGGGAACAGTAGCCCATCCAGCTAGCACAGAAGGAGCCTACTGGGGGAGGCTTGCAGCAGCAAATGTGGGCCCCATCTATCTACCTTGTGCTTATGGAGAATGTTGAGCCCAGACCAGGGCTGGGTCCTGTGGGTGGGAGACAGGGAGTGATGGGCAAGGCTGGAACAGCAGTGTGTTCAGGGTTCGGGGATGACAGCTTCTGCTGCTGACAGTCACAGTAGAGAGCATGGTTCCTTGAGCTTCTGAGCCTTCCCTAAACCCTGCTTGCCTGCAGAGAGGGCATGCCTGGTGTCCATGTCTAGCTGGGCCTGCAGTGTCCCCCTCTGAGAAAGACGGGTCACCTCTTGCAGATGCAGCAGTGCCTTGAGGGTAGGCACACGATCCAGTTCCTGATGTGTCCAGAAGTGCTAAGCAGCCTTCGCAAGAGCTCCATGGGTTCTGGTGCAGGGCAGAAATGAGACCAGACCTGGGATCAGACAGTCCCAGTGCAGTCCCAGCTCAGCCATTTCCAGCCATGACCTTGGGCTGGCACTCAACCTCCACAAGCCCCTCTCTTCTCTCTGATCAGGCACAGATTGTAACAGGGATCTTTTAGAGTAATTGTGATGAATAAAGAATGTAAAATGTGTGAAAGCAGCCAATTGGAGGCCTTAGAAATGCCAGATTCTTAAAAATATCTATGATTACTATCGTAAAGAAACAAATTAAAAAACATTTCTTGGGCCAGGCAGGGTGGCTCACACTTGTAATCCCAGCATTTTGGGAGGCTAAGGCAGGAGGATCGCTTGAGTCCAGGAGGTCAAAATCAGCCTGGGCAACGCAGTGAGCAAGGGCTTGGGTGTAGGTGGTTTTTTGAGAAACGAAACAATCCAGGAAACATAAGTAAGGGAGGGGGAATGAAATGCAGAGGAAAGCAGGCAGCACAGAGTTTGATCTGAGCAAGCAGCCACTGTGGGCGGCCAAGGGCCATCCCACTGGGGCCTTTATGAGCCTTGGAGCACATGCCCAGATCACCTGCCATGGCAACAGACCCTCACATATACAGTCCAGTGCTCCTCAGCAAGGTTGCCCAGACTACTCAATGGGGAAAGGACAACCTTTTCAACAGATGATGCTGGGAAAACTGGATCTCTGCATGCAAAAGAATATATTTGGGCCCTTACCTCACACCATATATAAAAATTAACTGAAAATAGATGAGAGACATAAACATAAGAGCTAAAATTGTAAAACTCTTCGAAGAAAACACAGGGGAAAAACTTCATGACATTGGCTTTGGCAACGATTTCTTAGATATGACACCAAAAGTACAGGCTACAATAGCAAAAATTGATAAATTGGACTACATTAAGTTTTAAAAATTCTGTGAATCGAAGGACACAATCAACAGATTGAGAAGGAAACCAGCAGAATGGAAGAAAATATTTGCAAATCATATATCTGACAAGGGGTTAATACCTAGAATATATAAAGTACTCCTACAGCTCAACAGCAACAACAACACACACACACACACACACACACACACGCAATTCAAAAATGGGTAAGGGATTCAAATAGACGTTTCCCAAAGAAGATATATAAATGACCAAAAAGCACATGAAGACGTGCTCAACATCACTAATCATTGAGGAACTACAAATCAAAACCACAATAAAACACCACTTCATACCCATTAGGATAGTTGCTACCAAAAAAGCAGAAAATAACAGGTGTTGAGGAGAATATGGAGACATAGGAACCCCTGTGCACTGTTGGTGGGAATGTCAAATGGTGCAACCACTACGGAAACAGTACAGTGGTTCCTCAAAAAATAGAACTACTATTTGACCCAGAAACTCCATTAAGGGTGTGTGATCAAAAGAATTGAAAACAGGGATTCAGGCCGGGCATGGTGGCTCATGCCTGTAATCCCAGCACTTTGGGAGGCTGAGGTGGCTGGATTATTTGAAGTCAGGAGTTTGAGACCAGCCTGGCAAACATGGTGAAGCCCCGTCTCTACTAAAAATACAAAAATTAGCCGGACAGTAGTGGCACGCACCTCTAATTCCAGCTACTTGGGAAGCTGAGGCAGGAGAAACACTTGAGCCTAGGAGGTGGAGGTTGCTGTCAGCTGAGATCATGCCACTGAACTCCAACCTGGGCAACAGAGTGAGACCCTGTCTCAAAAAAGGAAGAAAGGAAGAAAGGAAGAAGGAAAGAAGGAAAGAAGGAAAGAAGGAAATATATATATATATATATGAAACTAGTTATATAGTTATATTTCTAGGGTTACTTGATTTTGTTGATTTCTAAAAAGAAAGGAAAAACTACACAAGGGTTGGACGCAGTGGTTCACGCCTGTAATCCCAGCACTTTGGGAGGCCGAGGTAGATAGATCATTTGAGGTCAGGAGTTGGAGACCAGCCTGGCCAACATGGTGAAACCCTGTCTTTACTTAAAATACAAAAATTAGCTGGGTGTGGTAGTGGGCGCCTGTAATCCCAGCTGCTTGGGAGGCTGAGGTAGAAGAATTGCTTGAACCAGGGAGGTGGAAGTTGCAGAGAGCGGAGATTGCGCCACTGTACTCCAGCTTGGGCGATGATGTGAGACTGTCTTAAGAAAAAAAAAAAAACTGCCCAAGAAATTTTGCTGAAGTGAAATTTATTTGTACAGGAACCTGACTTAGAGAAGGTATCTGTATACTCTAAGGGCCTTAGAGTATTAGCTCTGTGGAATTTCAATAACTCCATGTACTGAGAAGAGAAGCAGCAGGTACCAGGAACTATTTATAGCTCCCATTTCATAGACAGGAAGACTAAAGTGTAAAAAGCTTAAGGAGCTTCTCCAAGGACCTACAGCAACTGAAAGCCAATCTGCTTCCAAGCCCACACTCTTAATGCTCACACTAGATTGCTTTACCCAAAATCTTGTCACAAACACACCCTTACCAATACCTTGAACTATAGAATTTACTCCAAGCACGACCTTAAAGAAGCCCTTTGTAAAAATTATAATTCTTTTATCCTTGTCTTAGGTAGGATTCTGTTCAGCTGAGAGTGATATCAAATCCAAAATAATAGTAGCTTAACTCACATAAATGAAGCCTAGAGGTGGACAGTGCAGGGCTGGTAGCGCAGCTTCAGAAAAGTACACAGGATCCTTCGATCTTGTCGTCTATCATCCTCACAGCGCAAGACGGCTGCTGAACTCCAGGCATTATATCCATAATCCATCAGCAGGAAGTAGGAAGACAATAAAATGACAGTTCCTGGAAATCACACATTTATATCCATTATGTGACAATGCTTAGCTGCAAGGAAGACTGAGAAATACAGCCTTTATTCTAGGTGGCCATATGTCCAACCAAAAACTGGAAATTCTATTTTTAAGGGATAAAGATACTAGAGTAATAACTAGTATCTCTGTGACAGGCATATGATTAACTTGTAAGTAGTTTTGAGGACAATGTGGCTACAAAACTTGACACCATCCATCAACAGGATTGATATTACTGTACATAATCATCATTCGGTTCCTAATAGCTTGTTCTGCTGTTTAGAGCAAAAAGTTCTTTCTAAATGAAATCAGAAGTTTGTGTTTTTTTAAGTTTCGTCTTCCACTGTATTTGGAACAATGCCCATTAGATTCCATAAGAAGCACTTGTTTGCCTGCAGCATGCACACCCATCCAAGCTCATATCGAGAGCTCATGATGTACCAGGTACATGCCTGGCACTGCACACCACCAGGAACAAAACAGGGCCTGCCCCTCCCAGAGCTTCAGTAACACCCACATTACACAACAAGCATGCTACACAAAGGATAGTCCAGGGGCCATACGGGCACAGGCTAGGGTCCTAGATTCATTCCTCTGGAGTGTTCTGAGATGGATCCCCCAAGGCGGGGTATTTACACTGAACCCTGGATGATCAAAGGGCTTCACTAGACCCAGAGTCACCAACCAAGTTCATCTGGAAAGACTTCTCAAACTGGGTCCCCATGCAGTAAATTATATGTATTTTTGTCTTCCACCAACAGTCTTCACACTTACAAGAACTTCCAAGTCCTTTCCCCTCAAACAGGCCTCTGAGATAACAGATGTCACCTCCATTCTGCAAGGTGAGACAAGCAGGAGGAGCCCCATAATCAGACACAAGCACACAGACAATGACACACACCCTGGCTTAGGACACGGATGCGGTCTGCCATTCCCATTAAGCCTAATACTTGGAGAAGGGAAAGCATTTGCATAAAGCCACAGACAGAGAGAAACGATATCAGAACTGACAGCTTCACAGTGGGTGGCTTGATTCATAGGCTGCTCAGTGACATAAATTTAAAAGCCCAGGCCCTCAAGCAACATTTTAGCTTAGGTTCCTTTCCCCTTAATTACAAAATAAACTAAAGCAAAGAAGGTCTCAGCTCTCCCGAGGCTCCCCCTGAAACGCAGGGAGCCTGCTGTTTCCGATTCAATACAATCTCCATTGTACCAGATCAATAGACCCTTTGGCTTGTGATGTCGCCTCCTCCACCGCAGGTTCAGAGGGATGGGGACAGAGCTGGGTCTCCCTCCCAGGGGTCTCAGGCTGTTTTTTCCCCTTTCATCTACAAAAAGAATAAAAGCAGAGGGATCCTGAGTGGGCACAAGGAGACTCCACCACGGGCAGGCAGCTGCATGGAACAGGCCATAGGAAGGGTCCTCTAGTCAGAGACAGAAATCTACCTGACACAGAGCTACTCAAAGTGTGGTCCCCAGACTGGCAGCACCAGCATCACATAGAAGCCTGTTACAAATGCAGAGTCTCAGGCCCCACTCCAGACCTACTGAGTTGGAATCTGCCTTTTAACAAGGTTCTCCAGGCGATTCACAAGCACAGTGAAGTTTGAGAAATATCGTGCTAGAGATCTACCAAACAGAATAGGTACAAGCAGAAACAAGTTCTACAGTTAGGCAATGGCTATTGATCTGATTTGGAAGGAGCCCTTGATTAAAACGACCAGAAAGCTAAGTTTCTACCTAGCTTGCATTCATTGGCTTAGCACAGTAAAACAGACCAAACACACGTGTGGGACATTAGCAACACATTGGTGTAAGCATGGTGATGGTCACTGTGGAGAAGCTGTTAGCATCTGAATTCACTGATCAATGGGCTGTGGCAAGGCCCAGGAACCTGTATGGGCGAATCAGCACCCCAAGTGATTCTGAGGCAGAGAGTCCCAAAACACACTATAATAAACTCTGCACAGTTTATCAATTACAGTATGAAATCAAGGGGAAATGGTGCTGTTAGAAGTGCGCTCACAGTCGGTTGAGGGAGACACCTCAGGACTACCAAGGTAAAGCTGGGTGAGAAGTAAACCTTGTCTGCTCCTAAACAGATTAAACACACACACACACACACACACACACACGTTAAGTTATATAGCAAGGGGCCAGGAACATGTGATTCCCAGACGGTGATGGGGTGTTTATAAGTGGCTTACTTGGAATAGACCTATTCCTAATGAGACAGGAGGGTGTCTGAACCACAGCTGGTGCAGTTAATTGGTGGGAATGTTTTGGGTCCTGCGGTTCATGCGTTGGGGAGTTCTGTTTAGTCTAAGACAAATGACAACACTTATTCCATTGTAGATTCCACCTGAAGGTAAATAGTCAAATTGACATTAATTCCTAGTGGTCCAGGTGAGACAGGTTCTTATAGAGATTGATGAAACTTCTATTTAGAGTTGGCCAAGACTTCAGAAAGTCTCTGGTTCTTTCCGGCCTCTGGGCCATGGCGCACCTGCACCAGAATCGCCTCAATGACTTGTTAATAATGTGCCTTCCTGGACCCCCTTGCCAGGATGACTACAAAACTTCCAGGAGTATGACCCTAGACTTCATGGTTTTTAGAAGACTCCATGCGGTTCTGGTGATGATCAGGTTTGTGAACCACAAAAACTGTATCTTCCATGTGAGAAAAAGAAAGTGGCATGCCCATAGACATGAGCCCTGAATTTCTCTCCGGTGCCCACAAAAGGATGCTGTTAGCCATGTAGAAAACCACCTCTGCCCTGGGGGCTGGCCTTGGGAAAAGGAAAGCAGAAGCATCAGTTCGAGGAGACTTGGTGCTCTTCATGAGCCTATCCCCCTCCACCACTGAGTCTTTGGTAGATACTCAAAATGTAGCACGTTGGCCAGGAGTGGTGGCTCATGCCACCACTTTTGGAGGCCGAAGCGGGCAGATCACCTGAGGTCAGGAGTTCGACACCAGCCTGGCCAACATGGTAAAACCCTGTCTCTACTAAAAATACAAAAATTAGCTGGGCGTCATGGTGGGCACCTGTAATCCCAGCTACTCGGGAGGCTGAGGCAGGATAATTGCTTGAACCCGGGAGACAGAGGTTGCAGTGAGCTGACATGGTGCCACTGCACTCCAGCTTGGGTGACAGAGTAAGACTCTGTCTCAAAAAAAAAAAAAAAAAAAAGCACATTACACAATCCCATGTCTCCAGCCTAACCCCAGAGCGTGGCTCCAAACCAGCTCCAAATCTCGTGGAAGGAGCTGATGTTTGTACACATCTGTTTGGGATTATGCCGTGTTTAGTATGAGGGAAAAAGCAATAAAATTGACACAGGCATTATCACATTCCCTTCCTAAATTCTGCCCCAGAAAGGAACACAAACATCTATTTAAAAAGGTTAAAACTCAGTGTATGTAGTGTGCTACCATTTGTGTTAAAAGAACAATTCTATATGCATACCTCTATCTGCTGTCATTTGCATAAAATTCCTTCTAAGTTATACAACAAACTAGAACCCTGGGATAAGAGAGGGCTTTTCACCATACTGTCTTTTATACTTTTAGAGTTTTGAACCACGAGATTGAATTGCCGATCTAAATCATTAAATTCACTCTTACTTTTGTTTTCAAAAAAGGATTGCATTAAACTTGCCAAGTTTGCAGTTGACCTTTAGCATCTGCCTGTTCTTAGTCCAGTGGGGCCCTGTGACTCCGCAGGGTCAGACCAACACTCCCATTTGTCTCCTCTATTGGTTCCAAAGAGCTGGGTTGGTTCACAGGGTGTGATCTCCCCACTGGGCACAAGGGTTAAACACTTCCATCCCAACCACACTTCAAACCCTATTCACCATTCGCCAGCTTAAAGTGCACAGGATTTAGTTTTCCTAAATAACGCCAAAATTATGGCCAAATAAGTAATCTGCATAGTAAAAAAAATGATCTGATTGGAACACAGCAAGCCACCCACGTGGCACCATTTACATCCAGACGCTAGCCGGCAGCCACGAAGTAAGTCCCAAAGGCCTCCAGCAGAATGAACAAACAGAGAACGCTCGAGGTCCCACAAGGAGGCCTCGCATGGGAACCAAACAAAAAACTCCTGGGTGTGGCACTGCTTAATTCCTCTTCCAGGTGAAACTGCTTACCCACCTCCATTAAAAAAAAAAAAAAAAAAAAAAGATGTATAGTTTTGAGCAGATTCTCAAAAGGCTTTCTGACCCCTAGGGGTTTAAGTGTGATGGCTTTGGAGCAGTTTCTCCATGTGTGGTCCTATAGCTTCCCATGCAGAACCACCTGGAGCACTTTTCTCAAAAGCACATCCCTATGCCTGCAAGGAATAGGAAGTGCCTCCTTCAGAGTATCTGGAGGCCTAGGAATCCACCTGTAAAATAAGCCATTCTCCCACTCACTTCACTAACGATTGAGAGTCACTGCTCTCAGAAGCATTGAGAAGCTACGGTGTGAACTCAATGAGTAGTGTGTAGGTTGTCAGAATCAAAATGAGATTACTAAGGTTAAGAAAACTGACAAACAGATCCAGGGCAGGTTGTGGAGAGAGAGTTTTCACGCTTGTAGGCCTGATAACGAAAAAGACTCTGCAAAAACCACAACCTTGCACAAAGGCCATGACAACCTTACACAAAAAATACTTTGCGAGGATATCTGCCTGTTCACCCTTGGACTGGTGTCACCCTTGCTATTGATCACTGAAGGCAAGGATAATTATTTCAAAGCACTGATGCATTTTTTCCTTTAAAGACCTTTGTCTTCCTTTACCTCTCTGAATGCACATATTGTTTACTAGGCACAGCATTCTCATTGCAATGCTCTATTCCCAGATACACATCTTGTCTTTTAGAGAGCCTCTCTCTGTCTGTTATTTAGGTTGACAGTAGTATATATCCCCTTTTGAAACCTCATGGGGATGGTAAATGAACCAAAAACTCCCCAAAAAGGAAATAAAGTGCTATGTGTTTGAACTTCCCTTGGAATTGCTTTTCCCTTAAAAATCAGGGTGTGACAGTCAAATGCAGATAATGCCACAATTGTAATAGCTTTTTCAATGCCATATTGAAACTGCTGAGTGTATAACTTTTAAACCCTTCTTCAAAAACTCATGCCTGACTTCTATTTAAAGATTAAAAGAAAGTCTGACTTGTTTATTGATCATTCACTTAATTACCAAGTATAACAGTTTGCATTCTCAATATGATTTATTAATGACATGAACTTAATATTAACTCATGCTCAACTTAATACCATAAGAGCCTTATACAGGAAACTTCAAACATGTTAACACTATTTTTACAGCCTTCTGAGGCTTAATTCAATCCTGTCTCTTGATTGAAGACTTCCTCATCTGATCCAGAGACTTTTCTCCCCAAGTTTTCTTATTGTGAGTCAAGATCTGTCCACGTAAAATTCTTTTTATGTTGGTATTTTAATTGAACACTAAAAAATAATAGTTCGTGGAATACAAGATTTAGTGTAGCCCATAAAAAAATAAAATGACAATAATAAAAAAAAAACCTAGCTCACTCACATAAATTAAGGCAAAGCCCTAAAAATTCAAACCTCTGAATATCATATATTCTGCAGTTGAGTTTCCATTTTCATCCTCAAAATGCAACAAATTACAAAGTATTAGCATGTAGCAGTGCAACATGGATACAGATCAGACACATAATTCTCCCTTAAAACATCGAGGCCTTTTATTTGTCTTTCCAAATCTTTATTAACTCCACCAAAAGAGCTTATTGAAGCCCTACCTTCACTTTGACCTCAGGGGCTTTCAGCCAGTAAAAAAAAAAAAAAAAAAAAAAAAAACAAATTAGAACTCTGATATTCACATACATATGGGGGAAAATCAATAGTTTTAATTTTCACATTGAGGCCCACAATTTTCAACCGACGGCCTCAGCAGGTTTTAATGGACACAAACAATTTACTTTTACTGTTTTAATTGTTTTTAGTCAATCACTTTTTATTGCGCCTCTACATCTGACTAAACAAATTAATCGAGCTATATTCATAAATGATGACTTGGTAAAACGGCCGGTTATGTGTATTTTACTATTTGAGTCTCAATTACAGGCGGCATTAGGAACGAGCTGGCCCAAAAGGTAGCACTGGTCATTAAAGCAGAAAGCGGAACAAGTCGGGAAGAAAATGACAGAGCAGTGGACCTCTGTGGGTTGGGGCATCCCAGGGCAGCTCCCAGCAGTTCCCTTTCTCTATCTGAATGCAAACGGCCCTCAAGTTGTTCCCTGGGGAGAAGCGCAGGGTCGTGGGTTTAGGGGATGGCAAAGGCCTTGGAAGCCAGAAGGCAGGTGAGAGCTGTTTATGTCTAGTTAATTGGAAGACTCTATTACAGCCCAGGCCAGCCTGTAGTCAGACATGCAGACTGTTGTGTACACAACCCACTTTCTTTGGAATCAAATAAACCCTCTTCACTTTCCAAAAGCCTCTAATATCCTGGAGCTGCAAGTTCTCACCTCTAAATAGGTCATTTGCAGACCCTTTACAAACATCAGGAAAACCCCCTTCTCACTGAAAAAGCTTAAACACAATTTCTCCTAACTTAAAAACAATGTTCCTAAGACTTGATCTGTAAGAGCCTCACCAAAGATAAATATCTATGCCACCAACACAATGTTACATTTTAACTCCTAGAATCTGCTTTGATCATATGATCCAGCCCTGAGCCTGATTTGAATTATTAGTGAAAGTTAATCAATTTCAGTTGTCATCATGGTTTATCGGACACAATTTCCAGACCTGCCACCAAAGTGCTTTTTAACTTTGAAAAGTCATGGCGATTTCTTGGTATCTCACTAGACAGCAGCTGTATCACAGTGGGTTTGACTTTTGCAAATTCAGTTACATGCACTGACCAAAAAAATAAATGGGGGAGGGTGAAAAAGGAAATAATTCAAATAGTGCAAATGATTGTGCCATCCATCCACTTGATGAGCACGTGTCCCGGAGAGGGCACGAGATTGGAAATATGATTCAGCTGTCCCCACTGCTGCTCTAAGCTCTGTACCAACTCACACCTACCTGCTGCTCAGCTGAAGAAACTGCAGTGAGTTCTAATTCATGAGAAGTTAACTGTGTTAGACTCACTGAGAAACAGAACCTTAACTTCCAAAAAGCAGTGCCTTCCTAAGGGAATGTCAAAGATAATTTGGGCTCCCCTAATGTGTTCCCAAACACCATCTTTCTTTTTTTTTTTTTTTGGAATGGAGTCTCACTCTGTCGCCCAGACTGGAGTGCAGTGGTGCGGCCTCAGGTCACTGCAACCTCCGCCTCCCAGGTTCACGCCATTCTCCTGCCTCAGCCTCCCAAGTAGCTGGGACTACAGGCGCCCGCAACCACGCCTGGCTAATTTTTGTATTTTTAGTAGAGACGGGGTTTCACCATGTTAGACAGGATGGTGTCAATCTCCTGACCTCGTGATCCACCCGCCTCAGCCTCCCAAAGTTCTGGGATTACAGGCGCAAGCCATCGCACCCAGGCCCAAACACCATCTTTAGCACTAACTCCTCTGGGCACTCCAATCTGAAAGTTCTGCTGCCTCAAACCAAAATCTAGGAAGATTCCTCCCTAGCTTGATTTATTTACACATTCCAGTCGTCAACCCCTCAAAATCCGACTTGACCCAAAGGGCAAATAATTATTCCTTTTAATTGTGATAAATCACTCTGGAGTAGGCAAATATTTGATTCTCAATTTATTCCCCCCAGCACTCCCAGCAATTATGGTGCAGCTGCTCCACGACTCCCTCCACTTCCCCATTAGGACTGAGTGTGGGTCTCATTGAAAGGACAGGTGGCTGACAGTGACTTATAGGGGACAGGCTGTGCTCTGAGAGTAGATGGCAAAAGCAAAAATTATGAGGAAATTAATATGCAGCTCTGAATTGGCATTCAGATGTAGCGGATGAATCAGAGGCCATAGTCTGATTTGACTAAACTGCTGAAGAAGATAAAATGCTGACTACAGCTAGCATATGTCCCAAGTGCCTAAAGGAGCAGTGATTTCTTTGAGAATTCAGTTACCTATTGCATCCTTCTCTCTAAAGACAGGGGTTCTTATTTATTTATTTATTTTTGAGATGGAGTCTCACTCTATCTCCCAGGCTGGAGTGCAGTGGCGCTATCTTGGCTCACTGCAACCTCTGCCTCCCAGGTTCAAGCAATTCTCCTACCTTAGACTCCTGAGTAGCTGGGATTATAGGCATGCGCCACTATGCCCAGTTAATTCTTTTTATTTTTAGTGGAGACGTGCTTTCACCATGTTGGTCACGCTGGTCTCCAACTCCTGACCTCATGATCCACCCGCCTCAGCCTCCCGAAGTGCTGGGATTATAGGCGTGAGCCACTGCACCCGGCCAAGACTGGGGTTCTATAGAAGAGCAGGGAGCTAGAGTATTTTTCTAGGTTCCACTCCTTACTAGCTATGAGACTGTATTCAAGTTACATAAATGTTCTGTGCCTGTTTCCTCATCTTTAAAGTGGAAATAGGCATAACACCTCCTACTCCTTAGGCTGGTTGCTGGACTCTAATAAGTTCATACACATATTTGTTGCATGAATGAATAAATAAGTATTAGTTGCTATTATTACTACTCATAACAATATCATCCTCATTACTATGAAAGTTTAAAAATACACAGAATAGGCTGGGCATGGTGGCTCACACTTGTAATCCCCGCACTTTGGGAGGCCAAGGCAGGCAGATCACGAGGTCAGAAGATCGAGACCATCCTGGCTAACACGGTGAAACCCTGTCCCTACTAAAAATACAAAAAGTTAGCCGGGCGTGGTGGCAGGAGCCTATAGTCCCAGCTACTCGGGAGGCTGAGACAGGAAAATGGCGTGAACCCGGGAGGCAGAGGTTATAGTGAGCCGAGATCGCACCACCGCACTTCAGCCTGCGCAACAGAGCGAGCCTCTGTCTCGAAAAAAAAAATACAGAATAAAACAATAATGTAAGAAACTAACACATGGCAAAATTTCCTCCCACTACATTCCCTTTCCACAGTCACAGCCACTTGGTCATTGTGTATTAGGAGGCTGTGCCTCAATTCTCTCTTCTGCCTTCTTTCTTTTTAAGAGACAGGGGTCTCACTATGTTGTCCAGGCTCAAGCAATCCTCCTGCCTCAGCCTCCCAAGTAGCTGAGACTACAGCAGTCCACCACCATCCCTAGCTCTCTTCTTTCTTCCTTCTATGCAGCTGATTGAAGAGTTGTAAAATCCAAGTCTCCAGTACTGGGGAGATTAAATATGATAAAGTCTCATAATCTTCTTTGGTCCAGGTCCAAATGACCAAAGAGAACTAGGCAACTCCACATGTACCAGTCCAGTTTACTAGACTCCTCCACATGGGGGTTCGGGGTCTGTGGTGGTCATCCTAACAAAGTCCAAGGGTTACTTGCATCTCACTCAACCACATTACATAGTAAAAATGAAAACTTAAATCTGGATCACAATCACTGCCAGGTCACGGAAGTAGAGCTAGATGGGTTATTTGGCTTCAAGTCTGGGCTTAAGGAACCCCAACAAGAGACCTACTGTGAAGAAAACTGAAGCTACATCAAGTTGACTATGTATCCAAAAAGAGAAGATGGAGGTTGCAACCCAATGCTATTCAATCTAACACATTTTGCTGAATTGCCTCCCCTAAACACTAGGGTTACAGTAACTAACTGGGGAACATGGTCTTAACCCCCATGAGACTTAAATCCCACAAACGAATTATCTTTTTACCTAACCATAGGATACAAAGCTATACTATCCAGGTTCTTTGCTTATAAGCAAGAGAGATGGACTCTAAGAAAGAAAAGAGGACTTTACCAGAAGTATAACACTGTGGTAGTTTACAAAGATGGCCCTAATTTCTCACCCCCATCAACCTCCACACCCTTTGCCATGTAACTGTGCAGTACCCACCCCCCCCCCCCCCGCCCACCATGGCTGGGCTGAGTTGTTCCTGCTTGGACATGAGGCTTACCTGTGTCACTTGCTTTGGCCACTGGGATATTAGCAGGCATGACATAAGCAGAGGCTAAAAAAAGGACTTGAGGGTAGCAAGCTGTCATAGACTCAGTTTTTCTACTCCTCCCCTCTAAATACAACTAAATACCCTGGAAATAATTCCACAGATGATGATAAAAGGTGATGAGAGAAACTGGACTGCCTGGGAATCTCAGGATTTGAAGAATGAAACAACAGTAAATTCCCTGGGTTTTCATTTTATCTCCCACGTATCCCAGACTGGGTACCAGAGAGCCTGCAGCCCAGAACTCCCAACAGGCATGGACCAAAATAAAAAGAGAAAAATTAATAAAGAAACAGAAAAGGCCCACTCTGGCCAGAGTTACCATCAGGGATTTAGAAAGGAGACCCATTCCCAGTGAGACTGGCAGCCTGATCTACCTTCAGCATCAGCACCAGCTCCAGAAAACAACCATCCTAATCTACCCACGGCATCAGCAACAAAGAAACCCAGAGAGGGGAATCATCTCCCATCCCACACCCCCCACCAGGCTGCACCAGCAGACCTAGCATCTCCCAGCCCTCTGCCCAAAAGGCAACCCGGGTCTGGCATTCCCAGTCCTCCACTCAGTAGCAGAAGGTTAACCAGGCCCAGGGCCTCCTGATCCCCAACTCAGTGGCAGGGAACCACCAGACCTTGTAGCTCTTGGCTTTTCACCCAGCTACAGAAGGTGGCCTACGTAGGCACTTTTCTTCCCCAGGAGCACCAACAGAGATAGAGTGAGAAGCTCACCTGTACTAGGTGGCAAAAGAAAAGGCCAGGAGAAATATTCTCTGTCCTCCAGGTCCAGCAACCCTAGATTCAACTTAGCAACACCAGATGGCACAGGAAAGCACTTTTACCCACTCCTATTCTCCAATTCTACTCCCCATTCCTGGGCAGCACCAGGAAGGACCCAGCAGAGGCTCAAGGGAGCCAGGAGAACAAAGCAAAGCAGAATAACATTGCAGGAACTTAAAAAACTAAGTTGTCATTGGAACACAAGCCTACTAAAGTAGGCCAGAACCTACACACTAAACCTAAAAAGAGAGTTTTCCAGCTAAAATAAAGATGATTTAAACAGAATCAAGAACCGGGAAAATCTCAGCTTGAATAAGAAAAGACAGTCAACTGGCACCAACACTGAGATGAATCAGATATTGTAACTGTCTGACAAAGATCTTCAAGCGGCTGTCATAAAATTGCTTCAACAGGTAATTATGAATTCCCTTGAACAAATTAAATTATATAAAACTTCAGCAAATCAATAAAACTTATTTTAAAAATAAAAATTATAGAATTAAAAAATACAGTAACTAAAATAAAAAATTCAACAGATAGGCTCAAGAGTAGAGTGGAGATGACATAATATAGAATTGGAAAATTTGAAGACAGATCAATAGAATTTGCTCAATCTGAACAAAAAAAAAAGTGGCTAAAAAAAATGAGCAGGGACTCAGGGATCTATAGGACAATAATAAACACTTGTATCTTTGGGGTTGTTGAGGAAAGGGAGAAAGAATGTGGAGCTGAAAAATATATGTGAAGAAATAATAGGTGAAACTTCCTAAATTTGCTAAAATACCTTCCCAAATTTGATTTAAAACCTCTAGATTTAAGAAGCTGATGGAATCCCAAGTAGGACAGATCCAAAGAAACCCATGCAAAGACACACTGTAAGTAAACTCCTGAAAACCAAAGACAAAGAAAAACCTTAAAAGCAACCAGAGAGAAATGATGCATTATTATAAGAGAACATCAAGTCAAACAACAGATGAAAACACAGAGATCAGAAGGAAGAGGCACAATATTTTTCAAGTGCTGAAAGAAAATAACTGTCAACTACGAGTTCTGGATCTGGTAAATCATTGTTTAAGAATAAAGGAGAAATAAAAACATTTCCAGGTGAAAAATAAACTATGAGAATTTCTCACTAGCAGACCTATCCTTAAAGAATGGCTAAAGGAATCTCTTCAAGCAGAATGAGAAAAGAAAAGGATTAGAACTTCATAAAGGAAAGAAGATGCTATAAATTGAATATTTATCTCCTCAAAATTCATATATTGAAATCCTAACCCACAATGTGATAGTATTAGGAAGTGGAAGGCTTTGAGAGGTACTTAGGTCATGAGGATAGAGACCTCATGAATGGTATTTATGCATATATATAAAATATATATAATATTTATGCATATATACATATAAAATCCCAGAGAGATCCCTTACCCTTTCTACCATTTGAGGACACAGCAAAAAGACAGCCAACTACAAATCAGGAAGTGAGCCCTCACCAGACACTGACTCTGCCAGCACCTTGGTCTTAGACTTTCTAGCCTCAGAACTCCAAGGAATAAATTCTGTTGTTTATAAGCCACTTGGTTTATGGCATTTTGTTATAGGGGTCCCAACATACTAAGACAGACTACATGAAATAGATAAAAATAAGAATTAAAATTATAGACCATTGGCTGGATTACAGCTCACACCTGTAATCCCAGCACTTTGGGAGGCCAAGGTGGCTGGATCACGAGGTCAGGAGTTCAAGATCGGCCTGGCCAACCTGATGAAACCCCATCTCTACTAAAAACAAAATACAAAAATTACTTGGGCAGGGTGGCGTGTGCCTGTAATCCCAGCTATTCAGGATGCTGAGGCAGGAGAATTGCTTAAACCCAGGAGGTGGAGGTTGCAGTGAGCTGAGATTGTGTCACTGCACTCCAGCATGGGTAACAGAGCGAGACTCCATCTCAAAAAAAAAAGACAGAAATTAGAGACTACCCTTATCCTCCTGAGTTTTAAAAATCATATTTTATGGTTGAAGTAAAATGTATAACACCAACTGATGTGGCACTTAATGTATGTAGAGGAAATACTTGAGACAACTGTATTTAAAAAGCATGGAGGGTAAAGAGACCTAAATAGAAGTAAGACTTGAATGCTTCGTACAATGCGATAAAACATTGATATAAGTAGGCTGTGAAAAAGTGTATACATACATTGTAATATCTAGAGCAACCACTAAAAAATCTGTGAATACTATGTAAAAAATAATATGAGCAATATAAATATACTCAAAGCCAGCATAAATAAAATAATCCCTAAAAAATGTTCAAGTAATCCATAGGAAAGCAAGAAAAGAGAAACAGAGGAATGAGAAACAGAGGAACAAACAACAAATAAAGAAATGTAGACTGAAGCCTAACATATTGATAGTTATGAATGCTAGTGATCTACATGTAACAACTGAAAGACAGGGATTGACACAGTGGATAAAGATACATAGGCCAACAGTACACTGTCTACAAGCAATGTACTTCAAACACAATGACAAAGTTTGAAAGTAAAAAACTGGAAATGAATATATCATGCTAACATTAATAATAATTAAAAAACAGGAGTGGCTATAATAACTTCAAATAAAGCAAAGCTGAGAGGAAATAAAACTATAAAGAAAAAATAAGGATATTACATAAAGATAAAACAATTCACCAATAAGTCACAGCAATCCTAAATGTATATGCACCAAGCAACAGAGCTTCAAATCACATTGCTATCATCTGAATATATGCCCCAAAATTGACATGTTGGTAACTTAATCCCCTGTGCAATCATGTTGAGAGGTGGAACCTTTTTGGAGGTGTTTAAATCATGAGGGTCCCTCTCTCCTGAATGGATTAATGTCACTATAAAAAGGGCTGGCACAAGTGGGTTTGTTCTCTTTCCTTCTGCCTTCCATCATCTGAGGACACAGCAAAAAGGACTTCATCAAATGCTAGTTCCTTGATTTTGGACTTCTCAGCTTCCAGAAATGTGAGAAACAAACCTGTTCTCCATAAATTGGCAAGTATCAGGTGTTATATTATAGCAGTTCAAACAGACTAAGACACGCATAAAACAAAAACTGATAGAGCTGAAGGGAGAAATATACAAGTTTACAATTACTGTTGGGGACTTCAGCACCACACTCTCAGCAATTGATAGAGTTATTAGACAAAAACTAGGCAAAAATATAGATGACTGAACAATACCTTCAACCAACTAATTGGCATTTATAGAATACCCAACAACAGCAGAATACACATTATTTTCCTCAATAAAAATTTGGAAAAGAATACCACAATAAACCATATTCTAGATCATAAGGCAACTTCCAATAAATTTTTAAAAATTAAATCATAGAGTTTTCCAGCAAGAATGAAATAAAACTAAAAATCAATAACAGAAAGAGAAAAGGAAAATCTTCAAACATTTGGAAATTAAATAACACCTATTTAAACAATCCAAAGGTCAAAGAGGAAACTTCAATGGAAATTTGAAAAAAAACATAAACAGAATGAAAATTAAAATACAACATTTAAAAATATGTGTAACATAGCTAAAGAAACATTGCGATGAAAATTTATAACACCAAGTGCTTACATTTAAAAGATGAAAGATCTCAAATCAATAATTGAAGTATTAAATCAAAAAACTAGAAAAAAAAGAAAAACTCAAAGGAAGTGTAAAGAAAGAATAATAGTAATCAGAAATCAATGAAATTTAAAATAGGAAGAAAATAGAGAAAACCAATGAAACTCAAACTGATTATTGGAAAAAAGTTAATAAAAGTAATAAACATCTAGCAAGACTAAAAAAATAAAAAGAGAGGAGACAAAAATCACCAATATTAGGAATCAAACACAGGAGCTATCACTACAGATCCTGAAGCCATGAAAAGGAGGATAATCAGTGAATACTAAATACAACTTTACACTCACAAATTTAACAATTAGAAGAAATGGAGCTGGGCATGGTGGCTCAGGCCTGTAATCCCAGCACTCTGGGAGTCTGAAAAAAAAACATACACCATAACCAAGTGGGATTTATTCCAGGCATGAAAGGCTGGTTCAACATCTGGAAGCCAATCAATGTAATCCAACATATCAACAGCCTAAAGAAGAAAAATTATATAATCATTTAAATTGATGCAGCAAAATATTTGACAAAATCCAACACTAATTTATAATCAAAACTCTTAGCAAGCTAGAAATAAAGGAGAACTACCACAACTTCATAAAGCACATCTACAAAAACCTACAGCTAATACCATCCTTAATGATGAAAAGCTGAATGTATTCCCCCTAATGCTGAAAACAAGACAAGACGTTCTCTCTCATGATTCTGCTTTAACATTGTACTGGAAGGTGTAGCCACTGCAACAAAGCAAGGGGGTAGGGGAAGACATACAGATTGTAAAGGAAGGAATAAAACTGTCACTATTTGTAGATGATAGAACTTTCCACACTTAAAAAAAAAAAAAAAAAAAAAGCCCCAAGGTATCTACCAAAATAAACAAGCAAACAAAAAAACATTCCTAGGCCAGGCACGGTGGCTTACACCTGTAATCCCAGCACTTTGTGAGGCCAAGGCAGACAGATCACCTGAAGTCAGGAGCTTGAGACCAGCCTGGCCAACATGGCAAACTCTGTCTCTACTAAAAATACAAAAATTAGCTAGGTGTGGTGGCGCACACCTGTAATCCCAGCTACTCAGGAGGCTGAGACACGAGAATCACCTGAACCCAGGAAGCAGAGGTTGCAGCGAGCTAAGACACTGCACTCCAGCCTGGATGACAGAACGAGACTCCATCAAAAAAAAAAAAAAGAAAGAAAGAAAAAAAATTCCTAGAACTAATCAATGAATTCAGCGTGGTTGCAGAAAACAAGATTACACAAAAATAGAAAATCAATTGCTTTTTTTGTTGTTGTTGTTGAGACAGAGTCTCACTCTGTCACCAGGCTGGAGTGCAGTGGTGTGATCTTGGCTCACTGCAACCTCCGCCTCCCAGGTTCAAGCAATTCTCCTGCCTCAGCCTCCCGAATAGCTGGGACTACAGGTGCATGCCATCACACCCAGCTAATTTTTGTTGTTGTTGTTGTATTTTTAGTAGAGACAGGGTTTCACCATGTTCACTAGGCTGGGGTCTTGATCTCTTGACCTCATGATCTGCCCACCTGAGCCTCCCAAAGTGCTGGGATTACAGGCGTGAGCCACTGTACCCGGCCCAGTTGCATTTTTATATGCAGTCATATGCTGAATAGCAACGTTTCAGTCAATGGTGGACCACATACATAAACGTGGTACCATAAGATTATAATACCGTATTTTTGCTGTACCTTTTCTATGTTTAGATACACAAATACTTAGCACTGTGTTATAATTGCCTACAGTATTCAGGACAGTCACATGCTGTTTAGGTTTGTAGCTTAGGAGCAATGGGCTACATGATGTAGCCTGGGTGTGTAGGAGGATAGACCATCTAGGTTTGTGTAAGTACACTCTGTGATGTTCCCACAACAATAAAATTGTGTAACACATTTCATAGAACACATCCCTGCCATTAAGTGATGTATGACCGTATTAAAACTTAACACATGATAGCCAAAATTAAAAACACGATACCATTTACAATCACACCAAAGAAAATGAAATGCCTAGATACAAGTGTAACAAAATACATACAGGATCTGTGTGCTGAAAATCACAAAACTCTTAGTAAAGAAATCAAATAAGACCTAAATACATGGAGAGATACATGCCATGTTCATGAACTGACAAACTCAACATATTAAAGACATCAATTCTCCCCAAACTGATCTGTAAGTTGAATGCCATTCCTATCAAAGCATCCAAGCAAGGTTTTTGGTAGACATAGACAAGCTTATTCTGAAAGTTATATAGAAAGGCATAAGCCCTAGAACAGCCAAAATAATCTTGAAAAAAAAAGAATGAAGCAGGAGGATTCACTGTACCTGATATTAAGGCTTACTATATAGCTACATAAGACAATGTGGTATTGGTGGACGGAGAGATACATAGAACAACAGAACAGAATAAAGAAGTCAGAAATACAGCCACACAAATATGGCCAACTGATTTTTCACAAAAGTGCAAAAGAATGGAGGAAGGATGATCTTTCTAACAAATGGTGCTGGAGCACATGGACATCTGTAGGCTAAAAAAAAACTTTGACCTAAACTTTACACATTATATGAAAATCAACTCAAAATGGGTCCTGGACATAAATGTAGAATACAAAACTAGAAAACATTCAGAACACACATAGGAGAAAATATTTGAGATCTGGGGCTAAGCAAAGAGTTCTTAGACTTAAAACCAAAGGTATGATCTGTGAAAGGAAAAGTTGGTAAATTGGACACCATAAAAATTAAAAACATCTCTTCAGAAGGCCCTGTTTAGAGGATGGATAGACAACTCACAGACTAGGAGACGATACATCTGACAAAAGATAGAGCATTTAAAGAACTGTCGAAACCCAACAGTGAAAAAGCAAACAATCTAATTCAAAAATGGGCAAAACTGTGAACATAAGTTTCGTTGAAGAAAGTACACAGATGGCAAATAATGACATTAAAATTTTTGTTCCACATTTGGATTTTTTAATTTAAAAAGACATTAAAATATTTTCAACTTCACTAGCCATTAAGAAAAATGCAAATTAAAGCTGTAATGAGATAATACTGTACACCTATGATAATAGTTAAAATTTTTTAAAAATAGTGACAACCAAATACTGGCAAGGATAGAGAAACTAGATTATTCATACATTGCTAGTGGGAATGTGGAATGGCACAGCCATTCTGAGTTTGGCAGGTTTTTTTAATAAAAACCAAACATGCAACTGCTGTACAACCCAGTAATTGCACTTTTAGGCATTTATCCCAGAGAAATAACATTTATATTCACACAAAAACCTATACACAACAAGAAAACAGCTGTTCATAACAGCTTTATTTGTAACAGCTAAAAACCAGAAAAAAACCAGATATTTTTCAATCAGTGAATGGTTAAACAAACTATAGGACATCCACACCGTGGAATATTACTCAGCAATAAAGAGGAACAAACTACCAATTAGCAACTCGGATGAACATCCAGAGAATGATACTGTGAAAAAAAGGCAATCTCAAAAGGTTACAGACTGTATGATTTTATTCATATAACATTCTTGAAATAAAATTATAAAATTTGTCCAGGCACAGTAAGTTCATGCCTGTAATCCCAGCACTTTGGGAGGTCGAGGTGGGCAGATTACCTGAGGTCAGAAGTTTGAGACCAGCTTGGCAACATGGCGAACTTCATCTCTACTAAAAAATACAAAAATTAGCCGAGTGTGGTGGTGTGTGCCTATAATCTCAGCTACTTGGGAGGCTGGGGCACAAGAATCACTTGAACCCGGGAGGTGGAGGTTGCAGTGAGCCAAGATGGCACCACTGCACTCCAGCCCGGGCAATGGAGTGAGACTCTGTCTCAAAAAAAAANAATATATATATATATATATATATATACACACACACACACAAAATTAAATGCACACTCAAACATTCTTGAAATAAAATTATAAAATTAAATATATACTCATACACACACACACACACACACACATAAATGTATACAAGTTAGCTGGGAAGACCGGAATAAGATCAGTGCATCGTACCAATGTCAATATACTAGTTGTGATACTGTACTATAGTTTTGCAAGCTATCATCATTGAGGGAAACTGGGTAAAGGATACATGGGATCTTACTATGTTTCCCTTCCTTCCTTCCTTCCTTCCTTCCTTCCTTCCTTCTGTCCGTCCGTCCTTCCTTCCTTCCGTCCATTCCTTCCTTCCTTCCTTCCTGCCTTCCTTCCCTCCCCCCTCCCTCCCTCCGTCCTTCCTTCCTTCCTTCCTTTTCTTTTCTTTATTTGTTTTCTTTCTTCCTTTTCTTTCTTTCTTCTTTTGAGACAGAGTCTCGCTCTGTTGCCCAGACTGGAGTGCAATGGCACGATCTCGGCTCGCTGCAACGTCCAGCTCCTGGGTTCAAGCAATTTTCCTGCCTCAGCCTCCCGAGTAGCTAGGATTACAGGCATGTGCCACCACGCCTGGCTAATTTTTATATTTTTAGTAGAGATGGGGTTTCACCATGTTGGTCAGGTTGGTCATGAACTTCTGACCTCAAGTAATCCACCCACCTCAGCCTCCCAAAGTGCTGGGATTATAGGCGTGAGCCACCGTGCCCAGTCGATCTCACTATATTTCTTACAATTTCATGTGAATCTATAATCATCTCAAATACGTTTTTTTAGAAAAGGGAAAAAACAGAATTTCATTTTGTGTTTAAATGGGTTTGTGTATCAGAACCTTCTCTTTTTTGCCTTTGCCATTGCCACATAAACATGCCTGGATTAGTCAGCATGGAGAATAAAAGATATGTGCACCAGAGCCCATCACCCTAGGTGCTCCAGCTGAGGCCACCTTAGATCTGTCAACAGCAAACCCATCCCCAGTCACGTGGAAGCCCATGCAAAATCAGCAGAGCCGAGCTCCAGCTGACCCCAAACACAAAAGCAACTAATACTTACTGCTGAATGCCATTGAGGGTTTTGTGGCTGTTATACATCATTATCATGGCAATAGATAACTGATACAACAGCCCAGTCTCAGAAAATACACAGCCAAGTTAGCTTCATGGATGCAGGCATCCATGGGGTTTCCATATAGGGATACAGCTGCTCCCACCATTTTTTTGTACTTGACTCTTGCAGCTCAAGTACAAAAATTTCAAAATCTCAGGGACTGTCTGCTTGGCTTAGCTCACATTCTGTCCTCAATGAATATGAGACCCCCTAAGGAAAACTGGAATACAATAAAAGAAGGGATAATAGCCCCTAGCCAGGCAAAAATGAAAGATGTCCTCTGCCAAGACCAACACGTAGTAATTACTTATGCCAGAGTGAGGGATTCACTTCTAAAATAGATTTTAGAATTCACCATTGCCAATTTTTGAATCATTTTTTAGGGGAGAACAGCTTTCGGAAAGTAGACCACATTGAGAGTCAGTGTAACAAAATAATTAATAATAAATATGTTGACCCTAAATCTAGACTGTGTGGGTTTGAACTCAGCTTCTCTGCAAAATCACAAACTTCTTGAGTTGAGCAATTAATTAATTTGAAAAATGACATATCCTATATCCAGATATTAAGAGATTTTTTTTAATGTCTATTACCACATTTAAAGCTCCAAAAGTCCTGAAGTGCAGAAACCTGTGTACGTGGGATTAACCCAGCACATCACTCAGGTTAGTACAACAGAATGGCTTAGGGGCAGGCTCAACTTGTATCCAGGCTCTGTGTAACCTTGGATAAATCATTTAACCTCCCTGTGCCTCACTGAACTTATCCGTAAAATGGGGATAGTAACTGCACCTATCTCACAGAGTGAAGACTTAGTTATTCTGTGTGTAAAGCATTTACAACAATGTCTAAAGCGTAACAATTTCCAGTACATGCTGCCTATTATTAATTCTTTAATCCTTTGCTTGCATAAGAAATTCTTTGCTTTATCATTCCTCCTGGTGGAAGAAGACAGAATTTACAAAGTTTGACCTGTGAGTTTTAACAACAGGAAAGGCCATATGTCAAATTTCATCCCTTGGCAATTGAGAGGGAATAACTAAAGAGCATCATAAATTCCTAAATCCTGATTTTAACAGCTACAGCGACTGATCCTTTGATACCTAACATCCCATTTCACGATTGTAAATGTCCAATTCCTTTCAAGGTTTCAAAAGGATGCTTTATGGCCATTCCTCCATTGATCACATGGCTTACTGACATGCCACAGCTGAGCCAACCAAGTCTTTCAGTGTGTACAGAACAGCTCTCTTCTCTGTTTGTGGGCATTGGATTAATAGTCAATGGTTGCCATGGCTGTGTGGTCATCACACATTGGGCCACACAGGATTAGATCAAGGGAAGCCTCCTGATAGAGTGGGCTAAATAAGTAATTTTTCGTCTCTGAAGACCTAGGTTCAAACCTCACTGACGCCACAAGATAAACCAGGTTTTGTGGCCTCAGTCCATCCCACAATTTGTCAAAATCCAGCAGAAATGAAATCCTTCTTGAAAGCCATTAATCAAAGAACACGAAGTCATCATAGCCAAGGATTAATGGGATATAGGGAAGCTAAGAGCTACAGTGGGCATCGTCAGCCTAGCTAGAAATGGCTTCTTCTTGGTAAGAACTTCTCCAGAACATAGGCTCAGAAGTAGATAAAGCTACTACCAGTCCCCATCCCCTCCTCCCTACCCCTGGCAGATAGTCATCTACTTCTGCCTCTAGAGAGTTGACCATTCTGGGCATTTCACATAAACGGAAGTAGATAATATGTAGTCTTCTGTGCCTGGTTTCTTTCACTTAGCATGTTTTTAAGATACATTCATGTCATAGCATGTACCAATACTGCATTCCTTTTTACGGCTACATAATATTCTAATGTAGAGGTACACCACATTTTATTTATCTGCTCACTGGTAGACGGACATTCGTTTTGTTTCTACATTTTGGCTAATATGAATAGTGCTGCATCCTTCATTTTTTTGTTTCTACATTTTAGCTCATACGAATAATGCTGCATGCACATTTTCATACACAAGCATGAAAACACATGCACAAGCTTTTGTGTGCACATATGTTTTCAATTCTCTTGGGTATATATATCTAGAAGTGGAATTGCAGGATCATATGTAACTCTGTGCTTAACTTTTTGAGAAACTGACAGTTCTCCAGTGTGCACCATTTTACATTCCCAACAGCAGAGTATGAAAATTCCAATTTCTCTGCATCCTCACCAACACTTGCAATTGTTTTTCTTTTTTATTATAGCCATTCTTATGAGTATGAAGTGGTAGCTTATTATGGTTTTGATTCATTAAATATATTTTTGTGTGCTTATTGGCCATATATTATGTGTATATATGTTATATATATAAATAATCTTTAGAGACATATCTGTTCAAATCTTTTGTACATATTTAAACTGGGTTATTTGTCTTTTATTTTTGAGTTGTAAGATTTCTTTTCTTTTTTTTTTTTTTTTAAGATGGAGTTTCACACTTGTTGCCCAGGCTGGAGTGCAATGGCACCATCTCGGCTCACTGCAACCTCCACCTCCCGGGTTCAAGCAATTCTCCTGTCTCGGCCTCCCGAGTAGCTGGGATTACAGGCATATGCCACCATGCCCAGCTAATTTTGTATTTTTAGTGGAGATGGGGTTTCTACTTGTTGGTCAGGCTACTCTCGAACTCCCAACGTCAGGTGATCCACCCACTTCGGCCTCCCAAAGTGCTGGGATTACAGGCATGAGCCACCACGCCCAGTGAGTTGTAAGATTTCTTTATATATTCCAGATACTAGTTTCTTATCAGATATATAATTTGAAAACATTTTCTTCCATTTATTTTATTTTTCTTCACTTTGAACCAACTTTTTTTTTTTTAATGAAGTTCAATTTATCTAATTTTTCTTTTGATGCTTGTGCTTTTGGTTGGGGATTCCTTTTAAGGGGCAAAGCCATAAAGAAGATAGGAAACTTTGAATCACTCATAAATTCTATAAAGGCTGCCTACTTGATTTTATGAACAGTCACAAACCCTTCAACCCTCAGTCTGGGGTGTGTATATCTTTTAGTTGGCCCACAAAATGGCTTTGTTTTAATGGAGCTGAGGTAGGAGGTGAGGCTCGACTCCAGGGGTGGGGCTCAGACACAGGACCAAATTGAAGACTAGCTAAAACAGGGATGAGGGTGGAAGCAGCTTCCCATAAGACACACCCACCAGTGGGCCATATCAGTTTACCATTGCCATGGCAACACCTAGATACTACCACCCCATTCCATGGCAACAACCCAACAACCTGGAAATTGCTACACTTTTCCTAGAAATTTCTGCGTAATCCACCTCTTAGTGCGCATATAAATAAAATAGGTATAAATATGACTATAAAACTGCCTCTGAGCTGCTACCCTGGGCACACTGCCTGTGGGGTAGCTCTGCTCCACAAGAAGTAGCATCTCTGCTGCTTTGCACTGCCACTTCAATCAAAGTCACTGTTTAACACCACCAGCTCGCCCCTGGATTCTTTCCTGGGCAAAGCCAAGAACCCTCCCAGGCTAAGCCCCAGTTCTAGGGCTTGCCTATCCTGCATCAGAGCCAAGGTTTAAAAACCTGGAATTTCAGCCTCTACAGAAATATTTGAAGAACTAGCCATATAAGGCCATCTATTCCCTCACTCTACAGGAACCAAGAAGTGGCTACCTCTTTAGTTGGGCCCTAGACAGTATTTACTATTCTCATTATTGTTAGCCTCAGAGGCCCAGTTCCTCTCTCCGTATCTTTACAATAAATCTTCTCCTTGTGGTAAATTGAATGTATTGCTTATAACCTACATACTCCCAATAAAATACATAGGAGTATTTTCTTTTAGCAGGCAGACTGTAAAAGACATTAATATGAAAGGAAGAGAGAGAGCCCTCTTCCTCATTACTCTGGTATTTCCCAATAGAGCAGTACTCTCCACCTCCCCTTCCTGTCCTACTCTGGGCTGGTGCACATGAGGTGTTTGAGAGTGGATAGAAGAAGCAGGCAGGGCAGTGGGCTCAGGACCAAATCCTTGGCCCAGTCCTGCCTCAACATTTACATTAAACCCAGGAGTCTTATTTTTAAAATGGAAACACCAGTTGCCTATGTACTCTATTACACAGCATTCTCTTGGTTATGGATGGCAAAAAAAAAAAAGAAAAAAAAAAAAAAAAAAAAAAAAAAACCTTGCTCAAAGCAGCTCAGGAGAAAGAGGGGATTTACTGGCTCACATTCCCAAATCAGGGGGTCAGCAGTGTGGGCATGGGCCCAGGAATGGCTAAGACCATGAATTGGAGCTCTCTCAACTTCCCACCCATCTCCTGCCTCTGCATTTCTCTGCAGCACTTCTGTAGTCTCTCTTCCCACAGAACTGTCTGTCAAATGCCAGAGATCACAAAGGCCTGACACATGACAACTTCCAGACTCTCATCCCTATATCCTTGACCAGAGAAAACAGGGCATTTTTCTTCCCGGTCCAATTTGAGAAAGTCCAAGGAAAAACTCTGACTGGACCAGCTTGGGTGACCAATTGCCTTCACTCATGGACCAATCACAGCAGCCAGGGAATGGGATATTCTGATTGGCCCACCTGGGTAAGAGACCAACCCTTCCAACCATGACTCTGGTTAGAGAGATATGGTTCTGTTATTTAGATCAAATAGCCAGGCCAGGTGCAGTGACTTACGCCTATAATCCCAGGACTTTGAGAGGCCAAGCCAGGCAATCACTTGAGGTCAGGAGTTCCAAACCAGTCTGGTCAACATGGAAAAATATGTTCTACTAAAAATACAAAAATTAGCTGAGCGTGGTGGTGTGTGCCTGTAATTCCAGCTACCCAGGAGGCTGAGACATGAGAATCCCTTGAACCCAGAGGGCGGAGGTTGCAGTGGGCCAAGATCGCACCATTGCCCTCCTACAGTCCAGCCTAGGTGACAGTGTGAGACTCCGTCTCAAAAAAAACAACAAAAACCAAACCAAACCAAACAAAACAAAACAAAAAGGCTAAAGTGTGGCAGGAGGAGGACAGGAAGAGACTGGCATGAGTTGATCACTGAAGGTGTGTAGACATCCCTGGGATGCATTTCTTAATATATGAGAACTATTAGGAATGAATTTTTTAAATGATGGTCAAAGGAAGAATGTGTCTGGCACTTGCATTGTTTCAAATAGCATGCCATTTACTTTTTAATGTTTCTTGTGGTCTTGTAGGGTATTCTTTCCCCTACTTTGCAAGCAAGCAAATTAAATCCAAGATAAATTAGGTAACTTACCCAAAGTTCCCAAATGGACAAGTGGCTTCACTTCTACTCAGGATAATGCTAAACTCTTCAATTGTGCCACCATTCCATGCTGTTTTGTTTTCCCCCTGGAGAGACAAAGGTTTAGAAACAGCAGGAGAATTCGTCAAGGCCTCTGCTAAGCCCCTCCACCCAGACATCCAGCCCCTCATGTAGAGGAGATCTCCATAGACCTGGATGGCAAACAGTTACCTTGCTAGTCAGCTCTGACTAATTTAAATTAGCCTAAAACAATAAAGAAAGAAGACGCGTGAAGCTGCCTCTGGGTTGAAAGATTTAAAAAAAAAAAAAAAAAAAGATGCTGTGATAAATTGACAATGTCTCTGTCACGGGCAAAGGAAAGATAATTTAATTTTACCCCCAAATTACTAGACAAGAGAGTATCACCCTGATTATTTTGACCTCTAGATGATTTTTTAATTTTCTATTGTTATCCAACTTTCCTTTCAACATACTTTGGAATAACATTACTTTCTTTCCTAGCATCCTTCTTCCTGCACCCCCGAGTTCCTGAAATGTTGCCATGGTTAAAACATCATTTATTAACATCCCCTGTTACTACACTTTGCTCTTCAATCTCAGGGCCTTGTGGCCACTCTGTTTCTCTTATGCAAGCGGGGATCTTACATTATTCTGTGCACATCTAGCTCCTGCATAGCTCAAAGCATGGATCTGCAACCTGCAGCCTCTTTCTTATTTATCAAGGCTTTCCAGGAAGAGCAGGGTCTTCACCACCTTCACCAGCACAGCTTTCTCATAACCCATGCAATATATATAATCATACATAAGTAATGCATATACAAAGAGATTCTTTTGCCATTGAAAAATGCACAACTGTGCAGATCCTAGATGCACGCACACACACGGCAGGATTTCTCTCTTCCTAAACCCTACGAAGAAGTGCTATAAACTCCAACTTTTTTTAGGATGTGTGTGTATGGAGAGAGAGAGAAAGTTTCCAAAGTTATAAATTCTACTCCAATCCATTAGTGAGAAATGGGTGAAAAAACAGTTATACAGCCATATAATGGGATAACACACAGCCACAGTCATTAAACAAAGCAAGCAGTGGATCTACAAGTCCCGGTATGGAAAAGTCTCCACCATAGGTCATTAAGCAAGCAAAGCAAATCCGCCTGTGGAAAATTTTCAAAAGGTAACAGGGGTGTTCAAAGATAATGGGCAGTCACAGATACCAATATCCACCAACAGGGAGCAAAGCAAAGATGTATGAACAGTCCCATTTCTGATAAGGCAATAATATATTAGCATGTACCTTACAAATAAAGCTGAAGGCCAGGTGTGGTGGCTCACACCTCTAATCCCAGCACTTTGGGAGGCCAAGGCGAGAGGATGTTTGAACTCAGGAGTTCAAGACCAGCTTGGATAACATGGTGAAACCCTGTCTCTACAAAAAAATAATAGTAATAATGACAATAATTTTTTTTTAGACACAGTCTCACTCTGTCACCCAGGCTGGAGTACAGTGGCACAATCTCGGCTCAGTGCAACCTCTGCCTCCCAGGTTCAAGCAATTCTCCTGCCTCAGCCTCCTGAGCAGCTGGGATTACAGGCAACTGCCACCCTGCCCGGCTAATTTTTGTATTTTTAGGAGAGATGGGGTTTCACCTTGTTGGCCAGGCTGGTCTCGAACTCCTGACCTCGTGATCTGCCTGCCTCAGCCTCCCAAAGTGCTGAGATTACAGGCATGAACCACCGCACCCAGCCATTATAATAATTTTTTTTTAATTAGCTGGGCATGGTGGTGCACACCTGTAGTCCCAGATACTCGGGAGGCTGAGGTTGGAGGATTATTGAACCCAGGAAGCAGAGGTTACAGTGAGCCAAGATTGTGCCACTACAGCCTGGGTGAGAGTGAGATCCTGTCTCAATCAATCAATCAATCAATATGTGAAAGACTACACACCACCATAAAAAGTCATAATCCATGGGAAGTGAGATCACGAGAGATGTTTACTTTTAAGGTTATACATTTCTATAATGATTGAATTTTAATTAACAGAAATGGGTTAAAAATGTTTTAAATCTACTTCATAGAAATGTAGGTGTCATTTATATTTAAAATTCCACCTGAGGCCTCCCTCAGAAAGAAAGGAGGGAAGAAGGGAAAGAAGAGAGGGAAGGAAGGAGGGGAGGGGAAAGGAGACAGGGAGGAAGAGAGAAGGACTAAACTAAGCTCCTTCTTTAATGTAGAATCGTAACCACTTTGAGCCCTAGGATTATTTTCAACTACGTGCATAAACCAAAACTATCAAAGGCTAACTTTTAAAGTTGGAGATGAAATGCAGCAATGTCCTGAAATATAAAAGGCCCTATATCCAGACACAGCCTCTCTCCCTAAGTGCCTGGGGGAATTGGATTCCTCCTACGGCCTCTCCTTCCCACCTCTCTGAGGTTCCTGAGCTCTGCCTATGTGTCAAGACACATTTTTCAGTGTCCCGGTGCAGCCCTGTGGCCTAGCAGAGCCCACACGGCTTCAGTATTTCCATTCCCCACCTTCCCGCCAGGATGACAGCGAATTCTCTCCCTACACCCCTGATATTTCCAACTGTTGTGTCTTGAAAGAGACACTCAGACTATTTGGCCCAACCATCATGGCTCAATGGAAACGGGCTTCTTTGACATCTTTTCTCTCCAGATTACTTCTCCTCTGATCACTCCTCATGCCACTGGACCCCTTCAGCCCTTGGGTGACAATCAGGCCTCACCTTGAGCCCCTCGGGGAGCCATCCTGGGCAATCTCTTCATGGCCATTTGTCACATCTTCAGACGGGGCAGAAAGTTGTTCTTCCATCAAGCAGACTATTCATTCCCCTCCACAAATTAACTCTCCACTCCTCTCATCCAGGTTCCCGCTGTGTTATTGTTGTGACACGCTCCAGCCTTCCAGCCGAGGTGACTTTTCATGGTTTTCCTAGAAACCTTGGTTTGCTACCATGTATGCCTTGATTAAAAATGTGCTGTCGGGTGAAACATACCATTCAGGGGAGGGTTATTTGTTAATTAGTAAAACAAATCAGGTCAAATGTTTCTCATAAAGATTTTGCACATCTGCAACTCTGAAATGGCTTACATTTAGCTTCTTAAGTGATTTTTTTTATAAACAATAAACACAAAAGGAAATCTACTGTTTTTAGGCAAGTTCTAGAAGTAGTAACAGAGACCTTATTTGTTCCTGTATCAATATTTTTTCACACAATCATGCATCAAAAAAATCATTATTTTTAAACTATTGCTTTTGTTTTTGTTAGAATTTAAAAGTAGGGGCAGCAGGGCGTAGTGGCTCACACCTGTAATCCTAGCACTTTCAGAGGCCGAAGCAGGTGGATCACTCGAGGTCAGGAGTTCAAGAGCAGCCTGGACAACATGGTGAAACACCAACTCTACTAAAAATGCAAAAATTAGTCAGGCATGACTCAGAGGCTAAGAATCGCTTCAACCCAGGAGGCGGAAGTTGCAGTGAGCTGAGATTGCACCACTGCACTCTAGCCTGGGTGACAGAGCAAGACTCTGTCTCAAAAAAAAAAAAAAAAAAAAAGGAGGGTCTACCTAGGTGAGAGAGGCTGTTTGGCCCATCCTATGATTTGGGAAGGTTTTTTGCTTTGGACCATCCACCCAACATTTCATAAAATTCACATGCTTTTTGGCTAAGAGGTCTTCAAACACAGGGATTACTCCATTTATACAACACCTCTTTACCTGTTCCTAAAATTATATGGGCAAGTTGCTCACCTCTCTCATGGGCCCTGGCTGAGAGCAGGAGCCTCCCGTCTTTATTCACTGGAGCTCTCTTAGCATGGTGCCTGGCAGGCAGGAGCGGCTCAATGTGTGCTGCCTTAGTGAACTGCCATGTGTTATATTCTATTTTTATTCTTTTTTAATTTCTTATTTTTAGAGACAGAGTCTCACTTTGTCACCCAGACTGGACTGCAGTGATGCAATCATGGCTCACTGCAAGCTCGACCTCCTGGGCTCAAACGATTCTTCTGCCTCAGCCTCCTGAGTAGCTAGGACTACAGGGATGTGCTACCACACCTAGCTAATTTTTTTAGTTTTTATAGACACGGGGGTCCCACTATGTTGCCCAGGCTGGTCTTGAACCCCTGGACTCAAGTGATCCTCCTTCCTTCGCCTCCCAAAGTACTGGGATTACAGGTATGAGCCACCTTACCCAGCCATATCTTTATTCTTGATTGGTCTTCAATCAGGCCGTGGCTCCCCCCAGCCTTGAGGAACTGGAACGGACAGACTGTGTCTCACTTATCTTTTTATTCCTAGAAACTGGCACAGAAGCCCTTAACACTTTAAAATTTTTTCCAGCCTCCAGCTATATGCCAGGCATTGTGGAAGATACAAGGAGAAGAAAGATAGGATTGCTGCTTGTGATAACCTGCCTTTTATTTATAGTAACACCGATAAAAATTACTCAAATGTGAATGTTTAATATGGAACTGTGTTAATGCCACATATACATTACTCATTTCATTCTCCCAACAGCCCCTTGATAGAGGGTTTCTTTCTCACCCCCACCCTACCCCGCAATTTTACAATCAAGGAAACTGCAGCTCTGAGCAATTAAGGAATTTGCCTTGGTTCTAACTTGCTCTCAGCTAGAGAGGGCAGAGCAAGGATGCCCACCCAACACAATTAGGAATATTGAGCAAGACCAGGCAGTGTGTGGTTTCACACCCAGGATGATGGGAGGGCCAAAAAGGACACACCATAATCAAACAGCAGTGAGGGCCAGTGTTCCAACAAAACTCCTGGGGTTGCAAGTGACAGAAATGGAAATCCAACTCAATGTGGCTTTAAAAAGAGAGAAAGGAAATTCATTGGCTCAGTATATGGAAAAGCCCAGGCATCTGAACGTGGCTGGATCCCAGATGCTCAAACAATGTCAGGAAGGCTCATCTCTAAGCCTGGGTTCCGCTTTCCTCTGGGTTCCTTGCCAGGCAGGCGTCTGTTCTGATGATGGCACAGATGTCACCAGCTCCAGGAGCACATCTTGCAATTTAGCATCCCCAGCCAAAAAAGAGGGCACCATTCCCAGGAACTCCAGCAAAGTCCTGAGTTTGACTCTTATCCCTAAGCAAACTGCTGTGTGTCTGACTGGCCTGGGTCATTTTCCCACCCCAGTAGGTGAGAATGAAGTTGTGGATCAATCTCCCCAAGCGGACATGGGCCTCAAGAGGAAAAGGATGAACCCCAAGGCACTGGCCCCCAACAGGCAAAGACAACAGCCTTCAACTCTGGCCACTATATTTGTTTAGCTTCTCTCCCAGCCTGATACAATAAAATAACATTTTAAAATTAAATGTAAAGTTAGTAAAAATAATTGTTATAAATTAAATAGTAAAAATTATTTACATTTAAAATATGTAAATAAAGAATATAAAGGAAAAGTTTAAATAGATGAATGAAATAATTTTTTGAAACTATGAGCAGCTTTATGATAGGCTGGCTGTGAGCTGTAGACTAGAAAGGGAGAAAAAGTTACCTGTAAATTTTTCTTTGTCCACAAAAATAAAGGCAGAGGTCTGAGTGGGCACCAGCAAACGCTACAGAGGCACTTCTTATTCCAATGGCTGGGAAGTGGTGAATTAATCAAGAATCTGTCCAGATGAGATACAAAAACAAAAAATATATATATACAATATTTTTGAAAATAAATATTTTATTGTAGAGTGATTTTAGATTTACAGAAAAGTTTCAGTGATAGGACAGAGGGTCTCCTTATACCCCTCACTTGGTTTCCCCCTTTTTTTTTTTTTCAATTTGATACAGGATCTCCCTCTGTCACCCAGGCTGGAGTACAGTGGTGCAATCATAGCTCACTGCAACCTCAACCTCCTAGGCTCAAGTGATCCTCCCACCTCAGCCTCCTGAGTAACTGGGACTACAGGTGCTCACCACCATCCTGGGCTAATTTTTTTGAATCTTTTTATAGAGATGGGATTTCGTCATGTTGCCCAGGTTGGTCTCCAACTCTTGAGCTTAAGTGATCCACCCACCTTGGCCTCCCAAAATGCCAGGATTGCAAGTGTGAGCCACTGCCCCAGGCCAGTTTCTCCTTTTATTAACATCTTCTCATGATTTGTCAAAACTAAACTGACATTAGTACATTTCACCAGTTTTCTCATTCATATCCTTTTGTTTGTTCCAGGACCCAGTCTAGGCTACCACATTGCACTGAGTTGTCATGTCCTCACAATCTCCCATGTACTGTGAGATTTTCTCAGGGTTTCTTCATTTTTTATGACCCTGACAGTCTTAAGGAGTGCTGGCCAGGTATCCTGTAGAATATCTCCCATTGCGTGTTTGACTGATGCTCTTCTCATCTTATACTGGGGCTACATACATAACATTTTGTTTTAACTTCAAACGTATAGATTATCATCACTAGCCAGTATTTTGATGAATGATGAATACCTCTGGGGATGGGTTCCCTAATTGGAGTTGCACATCTTCCTTGCATAAACCACAGCCATAATGCACCATCTCTGAATTCTAGATTCAAGTTTGGATTACAGGCATGTACCACCACACCTGGATAATTTTTTTTGTATTTTTAGTAGAGACAGAGTTTCACCATGTCGGCCAGGATGGTCTTGAACTCCTGACCCCAAGTGATCTGCCCTCCTCAGCCTCCCAAAGTGTTGGGATTACAGGTATGAGCCACTGCACCCAGCCCCAAGAAACATTTTGAGGGGAGTTAGGAAGTGAGACGGGGAAGGAAGGAGTCCGTCTAGATGGCGTTATCAGGCCAGCTACCACTGTGGGCATCAGGAGCTTAACCCTGCTGGGAAGCAGTGCAGAGCACACCCCAGAGCCATCCCACCAAGGGCAAGGGGCTGGGGGCTTATACACTGGCTCCTGCCAGATCTGGGAGGCAGATCTGGGGGTGGAAGGGGGTGGTGCTAATTCTCCAGCATTTTGGGTCAGAGTAAGGTGTGTTGGTTTACCTGAGTCAGAAAGCCCTCAGGTAAAAGGATGCCAGCGCTGGCCGTTGCAATGAGGCCTGTGTGCACTGCAATGCAAGGCAGAGAGGATGTGGGCTGGGTATGGGCAGTGTCCACTGTAGTCTTTTCACCTGGACAGTCTGTTCTGTCCAGCACTCAGCACTCCTCTCTCCCCACCTTCTTGAATCATTCAGGCCCATCTAAGCTTACTCCCTCCTTTGTAGAGGACTACGTGCTCACAAACAGGGCGTTCCCGTTAAGTCCTGCTCTTGCAAAAGAAGCAAGGCATTGGGGGCTTGTTTATGTGTAAACATCTTGAAAATCCAGAAAGTCGGGGAAAGGTCAGAAAAACAACAATGTGTCTTGTGACTTGGCAACATTCCACAAACGACTGTATAAAATAAAGCAGAGCAGGCCATTCGAGGCGGCCGCCATGTTTGTCTTGTCTTGTGTTGTCTTGTGTGTTCATTCCTTTGTTTAGGAAACATGCGGACCCCAACACTCCTTTACTCATATCCCTGATGAGCAGGTAGTGCTGTTAGGACAGCATAAATCTCACTTCTTATCTGTATTTCTCACAGAGCCTAGCACGGTGCTTTGATGGGTAGAAGCTCTCTCAGTTGACCCCTACCTAGCTTACTTCCTGATTAGCTGCTGATGTAGAGTCCCTCAGTGAAGCCCCTGCCTGAGGCCCCTCGCTCACCCAGTGCCCAGGCACCCCCTATACTTCCCTGCTGCTGACTTGATGCTCCGCTGCTGACTCAATGCTCCCCTTGAGTGTCCTGCGTTTGTGCCTAAACCTGCTTGTGTCAGCTGTGATATAATTTAGAATAAATCAACTAAATTAAGTTCATTGAATAATAAATGAATTAAATTGAACATTATGTCATCTAATTAGACACAAGTGCAAACACGGTCTCTTTTTTTGACACATGGACACGTATGTTTATTGCAGCACTATTTACAGTAACAAAGACTTGGAACCAACTCAAATGTCCATCAGTGATAGGCTGGATAAAGAAAATGTGGAACATATACACCATGGAATTACTATGCAGCCATAAAAAAGAATGAGTTCATGTCATTTGCAGGAACATGGATGAAGCTGGAAACCATCATTCTCAGCAAACCAACCCAGGAACAGAAAACCAAACACTGCATGTTCTCACTCATAAGTGGGAGTTGAATAATGAGAACACATGCACACAGGAAGGGGAACATCACACACCGGGGCCTGACAGGGGTGTGGGGAGCAAGGGTGGAGAGAGCATCAGAACAAAGACCTAATGCATGCGGGGCTTAAAACCTAGATGACTGGTTGATAGATGCAGCAAACCACCATGGCACATGCATATCTATGTAACAAACCTGCACGTTCTGCACATGTGTACAGAACTTGGGGGAAAAAAAGAGGAAGAAGTTCAAGTCCAGGCTGGGCAACACTGGAGGACCCCTTTCCTTTAAAAGGTCACCACCACCTGACTGCCCAAGCTGAGATCTAAGGACCTCCAAGAAACATTGAACACGCTCTCTCTGTCTGCAGATACAGAAACGGGAAGTCTCATTTTGGGTCCTAGTCTTCCCAAAGCGGTGTAGTCACAGCGAAAATGGAAGTGCTGAAAAGCCCACCGTGTGTCCGCAGACCAGGAACCCTAAGGTAGCACAACGAGAAAACCGGCGTATCACAGATACCATGTGTGCGAGCTACTCTGCAGTGCTCTTCCCTTCTAATCTTGCAAAGATGTTGTATCCCTGAAAGAAGTGCACCGTTCCTGTCGATACGTGAAGTAGCGAGAACAAGACCCTATTCCATCTCTCTGCTCCAAAAACGCATCTAACATACTGGCCTCAGACGCTAAACTAATAAGAACAAACACTACACTCGATCTCTGATAAAAGGCCGAGAAACGATTCTATTGCTTTCGCCCCCTCGCCGTTACCGTCCCATTCTCATCCACATTAAAGTCGCGGTGAGAGCCCCAGCCTCGCTCCTTGCCTCATTCCCTTTGTCTCGTCCACACCACTATTGATGCCATTACACACTCGGGCTGAGTTCTTATTCTCCACATGTAAAAGGGAAATCTTACACTCGTGCTTGTTCCGGCGTTCCCGGGCTTTCATTTCAAATTTGCATGCCTCGCGCTTTCCCAGAGGGCGTGGCCTCCAGGGTTGACTCCGCCCCCAGGGCCGCCTCCCGTTGGGGAACCGGAGCTCCACTGGGGGCGACTTCCTTGTTTGTATGAACCGAGAGAAAAGATAGAACTGAAAGAGATTGAGGGCTAAAGCGAGAGGGGTCTGTGGAAGAGACCTGTCGGCGGAGAGCGGTCCACGCAAACATGATCATTTTTAAGAAAACTAAGATAAGTGCTTTGGAAAGATAATTTGCTAACAAAATTTGCTATTAAATGGCTTTGAAGTGCTTTTAGGTTCATTCTCCTTTGGCAGACACTGTTGACTGGCTAACTCCACACCTTTTCCCCACCCTTTTCTTCCTGATCTGCTTCTGCTATAGATGCTGGAAAGCTAAGTGCATGAATTCCCAAGCTGTCTTCGTGACTGGATATGTCTATGACCCACTTCTGACTGAAGAGTAGCTAAAAATCTGACGGGGAAGGGGGCAGTCTGATAAAAATTGCTTTCCTGATATAGTGGACAGATGTACTTCAGCTTTTTCCTGCCTTGAATATAGATGTAATACCCAGAGGTGCAGCAACCATTTTGTGATCATGAGGCTGCAAGCCAACATTGAAGAATAATAGAATGGAAAGAGAGACAATGCTTGGGTCTTTTGTGGAATCACGAAATCACAGCATTGATGTTGGAATGTCTCCCTTTAGACTATTTGATGTCCTCGGCCGGGCGCGGTGGCTCACACCTGTAATGTTCCTAACTCCTCTAAAGATGTTTCTTGGGGCTGGGCGAAGTGGCTCACGCCTTTAATCCCAACACTTTGGGAGGCTGAGGAGGGCAGATCACTTGGGATCAGGAGTTCAAGACCATCCTGGCCAACATGGCGAAACCCCATTTCTACTAAAAATACAAAAATCAGTCGGGTGTCATGGAGGGCACCTGTAATCCCAGCTACTCGGGAGGCTGAGGCAGGAGAATCACTTGATACCAGAAGGCGGAGGCTGCAGTGAGCTAAGATCGTGCCTCTGCACTCCAGCCTGCATGACAGAGCACGACACTCTGTTTATAAAAAAAAAAAGAAAGGTTTATTGGGATTACCTCCCAAATAAACTATTTAGAGGCAAATCTGCATCACAGGATCTATTTATGAGAAATACTAAGTTAAGACAAAGCATATTAACAATAGTCACTTCCATTGATTGAGGCTTTAAATATAGGCCTTGAACTTGAACTTGAGAAATGGTGTGCCAGGCAGCTCACATGCATTATCTCACTCACCTTTACAACAATTCCACAAGGGAGCAGCTATGTTATTATCGTCAGGTAAAAAGTTGAGGTTGGCTGGGTGCAGTGGCTCATGCCTGTGATTCTAGCACTTTGGGAGGATGAGGCAGATGGATCACTTGAGCTGAGGAGTTTGAGACCAGCCTGGGCAACATGGCAAAAAACCGTCTCTACAAAAAAGTATAAAAACTAGCCAGAAGTGGTGGTATATGTCTATGGTCCCAGCTACTTGGGAGGCTGAAGTAGGAAGATCACTTGAATCTGGAAAGCAGAGGTTGTAGTGAGCCATGATCAGGTTACTGCGCTTCAGCCTGGGTAACAGAACAAGAACAACAACAAAGCTGAGGATCAGAGAGGTTAAGTAATTTGTTGAACTACACACAGCTAAAAAATGGCAGACATCAATGGATGAATGGATAGGATAAACAAATCGTTTATACACACACACACACATTCACACGCACACAGGAATATTATTAAAGTCTTAAAGGAATGAAGTACTGATACATGCTACAAAATGGCTGAACCTCAAGAACATGATGCTAAGTGAAAAACCCAACACAAGAGGCCACATGTTATACAATTACATTTATATGAAATATCCAGACAGATGAATCGACAGACACAGAACTGAAATAGGCAGTTGCCAGGGGCTAGGGGAGGGAGGGAATGGGGAGAACGTGCTTGATGAATGAGTTCATTTTGGAGTGATGGAAATGTTTTGGAACTGAGTAGAAGTTGTGCCTACAAACCATCGTGAGTACACTCAATGCCACTGAATTGTTCACTTTAAAACGTTTAATTTTATGATATGTGAACTTCCTGCTCAATCATTTTTTTATGGCAGAGCTGGGAGTTTAAGCTAGGTGACTTTAACCAAGAAACTCTGATGTCAGTGATCCCCAAAGTACAATCCCAGACAGCAGTGCAGCATCACTTGGGAAGCTGCTAGAAATTCTCATTATTAGGCCTCACCTCAGGTCTACAGAATCAGCAGCTCTGGAGGTGGGGCTTAGCCATCAGTGTTTTCACAGACCCCCCAAGCGACTCAGATGAGCTGAAGTCTGAGGAGAACCGCCCAGAAATCAACATGAATCTTATTCTCTATCACACTCAGCTAATCTCAACCCATACATTTCATGTGGAAATAAAGTATTTGTGCTTTCCTTGATATTAGGACTTCAAGGGCTCATGTGGGTGTGAGTTTGTGTGTGTTGAACTCATCACACGCACCCAAGTTTAGCAGCCAAGGTGGGATCAGGATGCCCTTTCTTTCAAGGTGTATGGACGCCCCCCAAAGCACAGTGCAGAGAGCTGGGCTGGATCACCTTGGCAGGCGAGAGGCCTTGGCAGGCCTGATGCATCCATCTTCACCTGACTGTCAGGAGGTTTGGGTGGGGCGGGGCGCCTGTTCACTTAGACCAGCTGAGCCCAAACCGGCAAATGTTTCCCCATGATAAAACAGGAGGAGATTCAGGGGCCATGCCAAAAATAAATCTCCTAAATGTCCCCAGGCTCCACTGCCTTCCAAATCTGTCCCTTTTTCAGTACCCAGTGAATTTACTAACAAAAGCAGTTAGGGAATTGAAATTATGTTCATTTTTATACTGGGTTTAGAGCTTTAGTTCAATTCCAGGGACAAAACTCTTGAAAGTAGTGGCTCATTTTAAAAACAAATTCCAATTCCAATGAAACAGCCAAAATACCCCAACCTAGCACATGGGATTCCCTTTTCAGTCCCTTTCAGGAACTAATGGAGCATTAGTTCCTGAAGATGTTACTAGGAATGTCTGGAAAAAGGGCGTGGCGGACAAATGAACTTGAGAAATAGTGTTTTCTCAGCCCACCTTTTGGAGAGTCACAGTGCACATTCGCATATTAAAGGCTCTGAGAGATCCTGCAGCACAAAACCCTGCTTCACTGTGTCCAACTCAGGCTGTCACAAACTCCAAAGTTATTTAAGAGGCAGCAGAGCCCAGCAGTTAAATGAGAGCTCTGGAACCAGCATCTGGGTTCATAACCTGACTCAGCCACTGGCTGTGTGACTGCAGGGAAGTTAGTCGCCCTCTCTGTACTTCAGTTTCCTCACTGATAGATGAGATGAAAACTGACCAAGTTCAGAGGGACCTTATGAGGACCAGCTGAGTTAACGCAGATACAGCAAATACAAGGCCTTACACCACTTAGCACATGTTCCATCCATGTTAGATGTGTGTTACATTTTTAAAAATCACTTAATCGGGGTGGGGCGCGGTGGCTCATGCCTGTAATCCCAGCACTTTGGCCTATAATCCCAGCACTCTGGGAGACTGAGGCAGGCGGATCATGAAGTCAGGAGTTCGAGACCAGCCTGGCCAACATAGTGAAACCCCGTCTCTACTAAAAATACAAAAGTTAGCCAGGTGTGGTGGTGGGTGCCTGTAGTCCCAGCTTCTCGGGAGGCTGAGGCAGGAGAACCGCTTGAACCCGGGAGGCGGAGGTTGCAGTGAGCCGAGATTGCACCACTGCACTCCAGCTCGGGCGACAGAGTAAGACTTCGCCTCAAAAAAAAAAAAATTACTTATTGGTTTAATACAACATCTTGCCGAGCCTAGTCCACTGAGCACATTTTTGGAAATGTAAGAAATACGACCTTACCTTTGTCTGAAACACAAAGAAAAGAACAATGGGCTGTTCCTATTAAAAGGAAAAAGTTTAGAACCAACTGTTCCTTTTAAAGCCTAACTAGATACTGACTGAGCAGCAAGTGTGGATTCATCATTCTGCTGGGAGCCCTCTACCTATATACCTGCTCTTCCGTTTTTCCCTAGATTTCCCCTGGATATAGATTCCTTTTGGAATGGTCTCCAAATATGTAGACAGAAACAACGGAGAGGGGGCCGGGCACAGTGGCTCATGCCTGTAATCCCAGCACTTTAGGAGGCAGAGGCGGGCACATCACTTGAGGTCAGGAGTCCGAGACTAGTTTGGTCAACATGGCAAAATCCCATCTCTACTAAAAATACAAAAATTAGCTGGGCGTGGTGGTGTGCACCTGTAATCCCAGCTATTGGGGAAGCTGAGGCAGCAGAATTGCTTAAACCTGGGAGGCAGAGGTTGCAGTGAGCCAAGATTGCACTACTGCACTCCAGCCTGGGTGACAGACCAAGACTCTGTCTCCAAAAATAAAATAAAATAGGCCAGGCATGGTGGCTCACACCTGTAATCCTAGCACTTTGAAAGGCCAAGGCAGGTGAATCACCTGAGGTTGGGAGTTCAAGACCAGCCTGGCCAACATGGTGAAACCCCATCTCTACTAAAAATACAAAAAAATTAGCTGGGCATAGTGGCGAGGGCCTGTAATCCCAGCTACTCGGGAGGCTGAGGCAGGAGCATCACTTGAACCTGGGAGGTGGAGGTTGCAGTGGGCCAAGATCACACCAGTGCACTTCAGCCTGGGTGACAGAGCAAGACTCCATCTCAAATAAACAAATAAATAATAAAATAAAATAAACAGGGGAAAAGACGTCTTAGTGGTTTTTCTCAATTCTGCCATCTAAGAAAAATGAGTAATTAGCTGGGCGTGGTGGCAGGTGCCTGTAGTCCCAGCTACTCGGGAGCCTGAGGCAGGAGAATGGCATGAACCCGGAGGCGGAGCTTTCAGTGAGCTGAGATTACACCACTGCACTCCAGCCTGGGCTACAGAGGAAGACTCCATCTCAAAAAAAAAAAAAAGAAAAAAAAAAAAGAAAAATGAGTAATGCTGACTAGGATCTTAAGAGATTCATCAATGTCTTTGAATGAATTCAAAACATACTTATTGAACTTTTATTATGTGCTAGGCACCATCCTAGGACTGGGATTATGGTAGGGAGCAAAACAGATGATGCCCCGGCTTACATGGAACTGTCAAAATGATTGACTCTGGGCTCTGCATTAGCCAGACAGAGATAGGCGGATGGTTGTGTGAATATTCATTATTAAATGCTTATTATGCACTGGTCTTGTGTTAAGCATTTTATAGGTATTATCTTATTGAGTCTTCACAATAACCCTAGTCAGGCATGACTATCTCCACCTGATATGAATTGAGATTCAGAGAGTTAAAGCCTTTTGCCCAAAGTCACACAGCTGGTGGAGAGCAGTGCTGGAACAGGATTGATTGAGATAGTTTGACTCCAGAGCCACATTCCACCACACCACAGCTTTCAAGAAAAAAGAAGATACGGAAATGTCTTGCCTTCACTTCTTTCCTTTTTCTGCTTTAGTGTCTTGATTCCAAAAAAAAAAAAAAAGACATAATAGGGATAATTTAACATCCTCTGGATTATTTTACATTCTTGCAATGATCCTGCATTGCTGGAAAAAAATATATTTTTTGTTTTTTCCTCAAAGGAGGAATAAAGCTAGTTGTAAAAATGCAGGCCAGGCCAGGTGCAGTGGCACACGCCTATAATCCCAGCACTTTGGCGGCTGGATCACTTGAGGTCAGGAGTTCAGGACCACCCTGGCCAACATGGTGAAACCCCATCACTCCTACAGTTACAAAAATTAGCTGGGCATGGTGGCAGGCACCTGTAATCCCAGCTACTCAGGAGGCTGAAGTGGGAGGATTTGCTTGAGCTCGGGAGGCTGAGGCTGCAGTGAGCTGAGACTGTGTCATTGCACTCCAGCCTGGGCAACAGAGTAAGAGTCCATATCACACACACACACACCAAAAAAAAAAAAAAAAAAAAGCAGGCCATCTAGAAAGGCATTCGTGTCATTCACTCAGTAAAGCTCTGGACTGCTGTTTGGTGGCACATAGAGCAGATACAGAGGAGGCACACTGGCATCGTCCCTGCCTTCTTGGAACTGAGAATTGAGCAGGGGAGAAGGACTGGGCATTTCCTCTCAATGGGGTCAGGGACCTCCAAGAGAGACATTTGGGGCTGGAAGAGTCTGGCCTTGGGGAGTCAGGGCAGGTTCTCTAAAGAAGTGAAGACTGAGCTGATAAAAGGAGAGGCAGCCAGGTGCGGTGGCTCACGCCTATAATCCCAGCACTATGGGAGGCTGAGGCAGGTGGATCACGAGGTCAGGAGTTCGAGACCAGCCTGGCCAACATGGTGAAACCCCGTCTCTACTAAAAACACAAAAATTTAGCCAGGCGTGGTGGCAGATGCCCGCAGTCCCAGCTACTCAGGAGGCTGAAGCAGAAGAATCGCTTGAACCTGGGAGGTGGAGGTCGCAGTGAGCCGAGATTGTGCCACTGTACTCCAGCCTGGATGATAGAGTGAGACTCTGTCTCAAGAAAAAAAGGAGAGGCAGCAAAGGGAAAGTGGGCTGTCAGGAAAGAGGCTTCCCAGTGGAGGAAAGAGCCTGCAAAGGTCCTGAGACTGCCAGGACCAAGGCTGGAGGAAAAGAGAGATGGCTTGTGGGCCGAGAGAGAGGGAGCAGCTCAGGCTGGCAAGGCAGGCATGGGTCAGACAACATGAGGCCTCATGAGCATATCTTGTGTGGTCCATGAGGCTTCATCCTTAGAACGATGGGCCCGGCTGCAGAGTTACAAGCAAGAGAATGAATCCCTTAGAATCACCCAAATGCCACCATGCAGAATAACTGTACATGCTTTGCTGTGTGTCCTTTGCAACTTGGGTCCAGGCACTCGCATTCACAAGCATAGAGCTATTGCTTTTTCCAATGCATACCTGCACGACACCGTCTTTTTTCCAAACTGCTTTTTCCTCTTAGCCATACATGGTGGACATCACTTCAGGTCAATGCATGTGGCTCTGTGTCATTACTTTAATGACTGCTTATTGTTCCCTGACATTAAGGGATCAAAATTTGGCTCTCCAGCCTCCGTCAATGGACATCGGGGTTGTCTTGTTCTCCCTCCCTTTGCGGACACCACGACAGTGCCATCCTCACGCATGCACCACTGCAGTTTTTCTTCAACCTCAGCGTGGCTGAATTCCCTTTTCCTCAACAATGTGGTCATCCCAAGGCATGGCCTGCCCTTGATCTGAAGGCTTAGATCTGAGTGCCAGTGGGGCTAAACAAGACGTATGGCTTTATTTGGCAGGGGTGAAGATGGCAGTTTCTACCCTGGTCCAAAGCAGATGGAGGGACCCGGAGAGAGATTAGAATAAAGAGGGAATTGGCAGCTGGGTCTTCCTTTGGGAGTGAGGGAGGCCAGCGAGGATGAATTAAATGTTTAAAAAAAAAGGTGAAATGAGCTGGAATCCAGCCATGGGCTCGTCTTGCATCTGACAGCAGCACATATGTCCGAGGAAGCTGGACTCTGTCACATACACTTTTCAGGGGAGCCTGTGTTAGAGTGGAGAGGGGCACAGAGTCTATGAGGCCCAGCCCATCTCACCCATCCTCATCCACCGCGCCCCAGCCTCAGCAGCCCTCCAATCTCTTACGCTGCCTTGCCCAGCCTGCCCCACCTCGGGACCTTTGCATGAACTGGACCCTCCACCTGGAATGCTCTTTCCACATCTTTCCATGGATGGCGACTTCTCATCCTCAGATCTCATTCATCTGTCCCATCTCCATGACGCCTTCACCAAACATCCTATTTAAAGCGGTCCTTCTGGCCAGGCATGGGGACTCACACCTGTAATCCCAACACTTTGAGAAGTGGAGGCAGATCATTTGAGGTCAGAAGTTTGAGACCAGCCCGGCAACATGGTGAAACCCCGTCTCTACTAAAAAATACAAAAATTCGCCAGGTGTGGTGGCGGGTGCCTGTAATCCCAGCTACTTGGGAGGCTGAGACACAAGAATCACTTGAACCCAGGAGGCGGAGGTTGCAGTGAGCCAAGATGGCTCCTTTGCACTCCAGCCTGGGAGACAGAGCGAGACTCCATCCCAAAAAAAAAAAAAAAAGCCATCCTTCTTCCCAGCAGTACTCCCACACTGTCTGTCAAATCTCCCTCTTTATTCTCCTTAGGGCACCTATCAAGAGCATCTTGGTTTTTACTTTACCTGCTCTGAGTCCACCATCCCTTCCTAGGATGAAGACTCTGTGAGGACTGGGGTCTGTCTTTCTTATTTCTTATTCCCCATTGCCCAGCACACTGCCTGGGGCAAGGAGCCCACAATGTATGTCTGATGAATGAAAGAATGAATGAATGGTGTCACACAGACCCGGGTTCACATTCCAGCTCTGCCATTATATGACCTTGGGTAAATATTTAACGACTTTAAGCTAGCTCCTTATTTTTAAAATGAGTGTGATCAAAGCTCCCACCTCACTAGATGGTCATGAAGATTAAGCAAGATGACACCTGTCATGCCCCAATCCCAGTGCCAGCTGCAGGAAGTGTTTTGTGCAGAACAGGGAACAGAGGTCTTTCCAGAGGAAACCTGGCCTTTTCATGCACCAGCGCCACATTCAGTTCTTCCCTGGGCTTCCGAATCCATAATTCTACCCAGAACAGGTACAGCACAGGTCTCTGTATGGCTGCTGTAGACAGTTGAAGATAATTATCAAACAGGTTCTGGGGACCAAAATATTGTCACTTCTTTCCAACCCTGCTCAAAGATCAGTTTTTAACAATTTACAGGGCCTCTGAGGCAGGCTCTGACTTACTCATTAAGGTGGGAAGCCAGCCTCTCTCCACTGTCCACTTACAGATTTAAATGCCAATTATTACAGCCAACTAGGGCACACCCATGAGCTGACCAGCAGGATTAATTTTCACAGAATTTAACCATTGTTGGATGTGTCTATCCTCGAATTCTCAAATTCCCAGCGAGAAACCTTTGGATTTCTTTCATTAGCTGCTGCTGCACATGCAGAGAAGACAACTCCTACATGGATGGGGTTGGTAGCAAACAGGCTTTCCTCTTCCAGAATAGCCAGGAGCCAGGTTGTTCTCAAAGCATCGTGCTCCCTCTGCTGGACATTGTGTAAACTGCAACTCCAGTATCCACATCAGCTTCCTCCTGAGTGTCTGTTACTAGGAACAATGGGGACACAAGACAGACGAGCTTTTACTCCACTGAATGAAAGATAATCCTCTGTCACATATGACTTTTATTAAGTTATACATGGGAGGTGGGAGTGTAGACTCTTAAGATAATGGTAATTAAGGCTTTTGCCAAAATGAGGCCACACCTCGAAATCCTTTGCTGCAGATTTCAAAGCAAACTGGCACCTTGAGGGGACGGGGCGGTGGGGGAGTGTCTGGGCTTGTTTATGCTGAGCAAGAAAGGGCTTCCTGTTGCTAAGAAGGCCGGATCTGAAACTCCCAGAGCCTCCATGGGCTGCCAGCATTTCTTACACAACCCCCTTTGATGGCCTTGGCGCAAATTAATGAAACTGCACAGAGGTGATTTCCCTGGAAATCCACCGGGCTGAGAATTGAGGGAAGTTGAGGCTTGAGGCAGAAAGCTGGGGCTGGGGTGCCGCCAAGCCTGGGACAGAGGGCGGCAGGGAGACGCTTCCCCAGGCTGCAGAAGTGGGTCCCCGGTCACTCGAATACAGGGGTGGGAGGGTAGGCCAATGAGGCCCAAAATCAGATCACTGGCGACACCCCATCAAGCTCACTCCTTTCAACCATACCTTTAGTTGTAGACATTTCCTACTAGAAACAGTGTCTTCCCATCATTCTTGATAAAAGCGGATTTTCTGCTGCTAAATTGAAAAGTCCCCGACTTTCCTTCTTGTCCTCTTCTGAACAGCTCTTTCCAACTCCCCTCCCTCCTTCCCTATGGAGATTACCCCTTGTTCACCATAAATGGCCACAACCCAGACACAAGGCTGAAGCCCATCCACGGGAGGACAGTTGAGAGGGTGACGGCATTCCACACCACGGAGTGGGCCCAGGATGGGAAAGAAGCTGTGTAAGCCTCGACCCTGGGCCTGGAGGGATGGCCAGGTATACTGAGTGAGAAAAAAAACACACAGAACAGTTGTACAGTTCCATGCCAGACACCCTGTAAGTGGCCAGCAAGGTTTCTAACTTGTCTGTATGAACAAGAGGACACACCCCAAATAGTCAGCACGTGCTACTTCAAGGGAGCCAGGTTGTTTGACAGGGAGGGGAGACTGGCACATCCTTTCTACACCTGGGTGTCATGAGTCTGGTAAGAGGAGGATCCAGCTCTTGCCAGGTGGATCCCAGATGTGCCTCCGTGGAGCCTTTCCCCCGCTCCCACCTTGATTTCCCCTTTGAGCTGTGTTGTCAGCTTTCACTGGAACGTGGCTCATGGCTCGCGGCGTATTTTTAGCACTCATACATCGGTCCTATTTGCCCTAGGTTTTGAACTTTGTAAGGCATGGACATGTCTTTGTAGCCCCTATATCTAGGCCAGCCTGGCCTACGATAGGTGCTCAATACATTATTTCAAACTCTCTGGAATGAGAAGAAACATTTAGTAAATGTTTCCTAACAACTGGGAGAAGTGAATGACTTAGAAGCACACCACAAATAGAACTCCAATTGAATTAAAGAACTAAATAGAGAGAACCAAACACTCAGGGCATCGCTGTGGTTCTTAAATTTCAGCAGGCAGCAGCATCACCAGGAGGGCTTGTTAATTTCTGAATGCATAGGTCTGTGGTGGGATCTGAGGTTTGCTCGTTCCAGTAGCTTCTCAGGTGATGGTGATGCTCCTGGGCCAGGGATCATCTGCTGAGAACCGCTGTCCTGCAGTCTTAGGGTAAATTACTCCATTTCAAGCAAAGGGAGAAATTACAAACAGAAAAGGGAGATTGGACCAACAGTTCTGGGACTTGGTTGCCCATCAGAATTAGGCCCACCCAGTGTGTTGAAATGTAGATTCCAAGGAGGTCACCCTCCAAAGCTGACGGTGGAGCCCAGGAATCTGTGTTTTTAAAACAAATTCCCCCAAGTGAGTCTAAGGCACAGCCAGGTTTGGGAACTACTGATTCACCTACACATATTTCAAACTTCAGAGAACGGAAGATACCACCAGAATGGAAGATAAAGAGAAAAACAAGGGTGGATTTGCATGGAATAGAGTAGAAGGCTGAGCAGCTCACTCCTTCATATCCTTCCGATCTCTGCTCAAATGTCACCCTTTGAGAGGCCTTCCTGGTCACCTCATATCTAATTGCAGCCCAACCCAGCACTTCCTGTCTTCTCTACCCTGCTCTAGTTTTTGTCTCCATAATAGTAATTGCCACCTAACATTAGGTATTTACCCACTTTGCTGCTTGTCTTCTGTCTCCCTCTAGAATGAAGACGACAGGAGGTGGAGAACTTGATCGCTTAGGCTCATTGCTATTCCTTGGGTGCTTGGACCGTACCAAACCTCAAGAACAATTTGTGGAGTGACAGAATGAACTATGATATCAGTAATTTTGGGTTCATTGAGACTTGTTTTATGGCTTGGTAATGATCCAGTTTTATAACTGTTTCCTGAATATCAATAAGGATGTGTCTTTGCTAACTGTTGAGTACAGAATTCCACAAATGCCCCTTAAGTCAAGCTTATTGCTGATGCTATTGAAACTTTCTACATTCCTATTACATTTTTGTCTACTTGTTTGTGGCAAAATCTCCCACTATAATAGTAGACATTGTGTGACTAATAGTAGACAAATGTGTGACAATTAGGCACATTACATACATTATCTCTCTTATCATAGTAATCATTCCAGTTACTATCACTATGTAGTAAATGACCCCAAATTTCATGGCCAAAAAAAACCCCACCATTTTCTTATGCTCACAGAGTCTATGAGTCTGGAATTCTTGTCCATCAGAGTAGGGACAGCTCATCTCTGTTCCACAGTACCTGGGGCCTCGGCCTGGCAATGCCAAGGCTGGGGCAACGGAGGGCTAGGGATGAGGATTGCCTGCAGGTGTCTTCATTCACAGGTGTGATGTTGATGCTGCCTGTCAGCTGGGAACTGCAGTGGGGATGTCACTCCCTGAGGTCTCTTGACATGTGTTGGCTTGGGCTTCCTCACAACATGGCAGCTGGGGTCCAGAAGTGAGCATCCCAGGAGAAAGCACATGGCCTTTTTATGATCTAGCCTCAGAAGTCACTTAGCATCCCTCTGCCATACCACAGCCAAGACCACATTCAAGGGGAGGGGACATGAACCCCACCTCTTGATGGCAGGACTGTCAAGGTCACATTACATAAAGAACATGTGGGAGGGGAGATAGTACTGCAGCCATCATTGGAAAATACAATCTGCCCCAGCACCCCTCTGAAATCGATTTTATTGTTCTCAATTTTAAATGTATTAGAACTAAGACATAGAAAGGTTAAGTAACTTGCCCAAGAGCACTCAGCGAGTTACTGGCAAAGTGAAGGCTTAATCCTAGGTCTCCCAGACTCTAAATTACATGACTGATTGATAGATAGATAATCTATATGTATATGGGGTGTGTGTGTGTGTGTGTGTGTGTATAATTCATTTATACTCAAGCTTATTTTTAAAAACAATTCAAAGTGGCTAAATGCAAAAAAAAAATCATAATGTTTCATATTCAGAAAGTAATTCCCATAACTTATTCATCCACTACTAGTATTTTTGGGTTCTCAGTAAGGGACATTCTTACTTTACGTTTCCCAAGCATAAGGCTGGTTTTTATTTCTGCGTAATGCAGTTATGAGAAACAAGGCGAACTAACAAGCAAGAATCAATCAACTTGCCAGGACCTTGGGAGGACACAAAGCTCCCCTCTGCTGTCTGCCCAGCTGAAAGAGCTTCTCTCAGACTTTCAGCATGGAGACAGCCCAGAGGTCATGGGACTTGGATCCCAGGAGGACCGGATGAGCCTGCCTTCCTCCTTCTCTTCCCCTCCACCTGAAGAGCAGAAATAATTACCTTTACCCTTCCCTACTTCACAGGAACATGCCAACCACGTGAGATCCAAGTCAGTGGAGTCCAAGCACAGAGCATTTTCTTTTTCTTTTTTTCCGGAGTCTCACTCTGTCGCCCAGGCTGGAGTGCAGTGGCGCGATCTTGGTTCACTGCAACCTCTGCTGCCCAGGTTCAAGCAATTCTCCTGCCTCAGCCTCTTGAGTAGCTGGGATTACAGGTGCCTGTCACTGCACCAGGCTAATTTTTGTAGTTTTTAGTAGAGACAGGGTTTCACTATCTAGGCCAGGCTGGTCTTGAACTCCTGACCTTGTGATCCACCCACCTCGGCCTCCCAAAGTGCTGGGATTACAGGCGTGAGCCACCGCACCCGGCCCTGCACAAAGTATTTTCAAGACTTCCCTGAATTGCCGGATAGAAAAGTGAACGGGAACCTAGAGACCTCGGGTTGTTGTGGGCCTCAGAATCCTGGGAACCCTTTTTTGAAATACAAATTCCCAGGATCCCCAACCAGAGCTTCAGAATCCTCAGGCTGCGGCCTGGCACATGTTAAAAGCTCCCCACGTGACTCTGTTCACCACCCTGAATGTAAACCAGTGACCCAGTATGAGGCCCAATATGCAGCTGGTAAACAGAGAACCAGGGGTGCAAGCGGTCCCCACATAGTGACCCAGAAGGTCAGTGCCAGGCTGGGACCCCAGTCCCAGCAGCCTCCCTAAGATTTCCTTAAAGTACATTTTCTCTGCTCCAACGTGTGCCATGAGCTTGTTGATCAGGTTGAGCTGCTTATAATAAATAAATGGCAACAACAAATTTCCAGACCAAACTCACAAAGGCCACCAGACCTTGGTGCAGGACAAGCTGTTCCAATCATATATGTTGCCTATTTTCATCCTCACTACAGGCCAAGAGGCAAAATTACAGTCATGCCCATTTCACAGATTGGGACACAGAGACCTTGAGAAGACATCTGTTTTAGCTGGGCTCAAATAGAACTAAGTCACCACAGCACTGCTGCCTTCACTTCCCTAATAGCTAAGCTCACCTCCCAGGCACCGGTTTAAGCCTTTTACAAAGTCCAGGGTACTTGGGTCAGATCTATGTCGTACTAAATATACCCTTATTATTCCTATTTAACTGATGATCCACTGACACAAACATATATTGAGGCCTATTTTGCAGCAGGTGCTTTGTCAGGTGCTATTCATTCTTTGTGGTATTTAATTATTTCAGCAGAAGGCCCATTGCTCTACCCATTTCAGAGATCAGGAAACCAAGGTTTGGAGAAGTGAGTAATTTGACCAAATTTGCACAGCTGCTAAATGTCACAGGCGCCTATGCTTTGATGCTCTCGTTAAAGTATATGGACAGGCTGGGTGCAGGGTGCAGTGGCTCACACCTGTAATCCCAGAACTTTGGGAGGCTGATGTGGGTGGATCACTTGAGGCCAGGAGTTTGAGATCAGCCTGGCCAACATGGTAAAACCCCATCTCTACTAAAAAGTCCAAAACAAAAAATAATTAGCTGGGCATGGTGGCTTATGCCTGTAATCCCAGCCACCCGGGAGGCTGAGGCACAAGAATCAATTGAACCCAGGAGGCAGAGGTTGCCATGAGCCAAGATCACGGGCTCTGGCCTGGGTGACAGAGTGAGACTGTGTCCAAAAAAACCCAGTATATGGACAGTGTACTGCCTTCATCTGGAGAATGTAAGCTCCCTATGGGCAACTTACATTCTATATGTAACTTATATACTAATAGATAACTTACAAGCTACTTACCATTAGTAACTTATAAATAATATAAGTGTGGTTTTGCACACCATTTTTCCTCAATGCCAGGCACGTGCACAGCAGCGGGCATGCTGTAGGTCTTCCAATAATCCAGTTCAATGCAATTAAATCCTTAACTCAACATGACAAAGAGTGAAACGTTCAGCCTCTCCTGGAAACAAATAGTACCTGCAATCCACACCTCACCTTTGTAGCTCCCGGCACTGGGCCCGGCACCCAACAGGGACTCGGCAGACTGCAGTGAATGGTGAATACCGCTTCCGAGGGGAGCTGTTTCCTCCTGAGCTTCCTTGGAGAGGATCTACAAAGAGGCCTTTTGGTTCGCGGCTGCGCAGCAAGCCGCCAGCAGGCCTTTGGCGAAAGCTGAGCAGAAAGCAGGCAGGTGGTTGTGCAATGGTGGAGGCGGGGGCTGCTCCCCCTGGATCACCCTCCAGCACTACCAGTTCCCTCTCCAGAGCCAGCAACCCCGGGGGCGTCCAGCAGCCCCTCACTCCTGCCAAGCCAGGCAGGAAGCATGGCTTCTGCTTACTCCCAGCCCCGTCCCCTGAAGGGACTTGGTCTAAACCAGTGAGGTGTTTTCCACCGAAACTCTTCAATCAGCTACTGTCATTTGCTGGCCTCTTCCCTGTTTGACAGTGAGGCTTTACCTTTGGAAAGGTTTTGTTCTGCCCCTCGGGGAGACCCAAGCTGATCCTGAGATAGGGAGTGCAGCGTAGCATTTCCAAGGGTGTACTCTGCTAAACAGGGTATCTACTAAAAATACAAAAATTAGCCGGGCGTGGTGGCGCCCGCCTGTAATCCCAGCTTCCTGGGAGGCTGAGGCAGGAGAATCGCTTGAACCTGGGAGGCAGAGGTTATGCCGCATATCTGAATCGACACCCGGCGCTGCCCTCTATTCCGCTCAGAGCCTGGATGCAGCCTCAGAATCCTTCTCAACACGTGTTCCGCTGTTCAGCGCCAGCCACCTGCCATTCCTGCTCCGTGCAGTTACTGAGTCTCATGGATTTAACTCTTTCTTTTCCAGCAGCTTACTCAAAAGGTATGGTAGGGCCGGGCACAGTGGCTCATGCCTGTAATTCCAGCACTTTGGGAGGCCGAGGCTGGGGGAGCACTTGGGGTCAGGAGTTCCAAACCAGTCTGGCCAACATGGCGAAACCACGTTTCTACTAAAAATACAAAAATTAGCTGGGCATGATGGTGGGTGCTGTAATCCCAGCTACTCAGGGGTTGAGGCAGGAGAATCCCCACAGGCAAGCAGAGGTTGCAGTGAGCCAAGATCTGGGTGACAGAGTGCAACACTGTCTCAAAAAAAAAGAAAAGAAAAGGCAGGCATGGTGGTGGCAGGAAGCACAGGAAATGCCTCCTGGGTGTCTGGGAGGAAGCAGTGCACACCTGAGTGGAGAGGAGAGGTGACCAGGAAGGGAAGACAGGGAGTGCGCCCCAGCAGCAGGGACGTTGCAGCAGGGAATGGGATTTCACCGGGAGAGAGAATGATTGCCCTGGGTCCTTGTTAATTGAAATACCGAAATTCCCCAGCCGCTGGAAAACAAAGGCTTCTGAGAGACTCATGTGCACCTCATTGGGTCGTATCTGCAAGCACAGTGACAGGTGTGGCCACCATCCGCACACTCTCACCTGATAATTGCACAGCCCATTAATGGTCCACACAAGCACAAACTCAAACTCACATGGTCCATTCAGTCATAGACTAAACATCAAATATGTAAGCCTGGCCGGGCATGGTGGCTCACACCTGTAATCCCAGCACTTTGGGAGTGAGGCAGCCGGATCAATTGAGTCCAGGAGTTCGAGACCAGCTCGGCCAACATGGCAAAACACCGTCTCTACTAAAACTACAAAAATTAGCTGAGCGTGGTGGTGCACGCCTTAATCCCAGCTACTTGGGAGGCTAAGGTAGGAGAATTGCTTAAACTTGGGAGGCGGAGGCAGAATTGCTTGAACCTGGGAAATGGAGGTTGCAGTGAACCGAGATTATGCCACTACACTGCAGCCTGGGCAACCCAGTAGAGACTCTGTCTCAAAAAAAAAAAAACAAAAAACCTTAAGCCTATGCTATGGGTTCTCTCTCATCCAGTCTCAATGTCATAAAATATGGGACAAAAAAATAATATTGTAGCATAGTGAAAATTTATCATAAATGTAAACAACAGGAACTGACTAGAACTCTGTCAGAGGAGACAAACACATATTTCCTTGACCAACAAAACAGAAAAGGTTAGCAAAGTTTTGATTAAACCAAATTATTTTCCGAATTCCAGGAATTCTTACAGAAATATAAAACTGTGAGTATAAGAGCATTTTTATTTTATTATTCTTTAATTTTAAGCCCATTTCTTTAATATTTTAGAGTAGAATTCGGAAAGCACCCCTCAATAACAAGGAAAACTTGTGCAACTGAGTTAATTCAAGTCCTGCTTTTGTGTTCATCACTGAAGAATTCTGTGGCACACTGAAAATTTTGCTTTTATAAGCTTTTTTTTGGGGGGGGGATGGAGTCTCGCTTTGTCGCCCAGGCTGGAGTGCAGTGGCACGATCTCAGCTGACTGCAAGCTCCGCCTCCCGGGTTCACGCCATTCTCCTGCCTCAGCCTCCTGAGTAGCTGGGACTACAGGCGCCTGCCACCATGCCCGGCTAATATTTTTTTGTATTTTTAGTAGAGACGGGGTTTCACCATGTTAGCCAGGATGGTCTCGATCTCCTGACCTCGTGATCCACCTCGTCCTCCCAAAGTGCTGGGATTACAGGTGTGAGCCACTGTGCCCGGCCTATAAGCTTTTTAAAGGAGAGAGAAAGAGAGAGAGACGGATGACTCCAGCTCCGTCACCCAGGGTGGAATGCAGTGTCATGATCATGGCTCACTGCAGCCTCCACCTCCTGGACCCAAATGATCCTCCCACCTCGACCTCCTGAATAGCTAGGACCACACACAGGCTTGCACCACCATATCTACCTAATTAAAAACAAAAATTGTAGAGATGGGGGTCTCTTGCTGTGTTGCTCAGGCTAGCCTTGAACTCCTGGCCTCAAGCAATCCTCCCTCCTTGGCCTCCCAAAGTGCTGGGATTCCATCGTGAGCCACCACGCCTGGTCTCAAAACTATGTTTTCTTCTATGTTTTTCATTTTATGATAATATCCTGGCATGTTTCCAATTCACCTAGAGAATGGCTCCCCCAAAAAATTATTAATTACTTATGTTTTGTCTATTTTCTGAAGAAAGTGAGGGGTGAATATTGTTCCTGGTATAAACCTTTGGAAACATAACTTTCAGGATCCTGCAGGCCCTTTAAATTATAATCCTGTGTTCAAGGCTTGTCTTCTCCAAAAGCAGATGGAAGGCAGAGGTTGCAGTGAGCCAAGGTTATGCCATTGTACTCTGGCATATATATATATATAAAAATACATATAAAAAATATATAAATATATATAAAAATATATAAATATATATAATATATATAAATATATATAATATATAAATATATAATATATAAATATATATAAATATATAAATATATATAAAATATATACAAATATATATAAAATATATACAAATA